>NW_007730998.1:35491-39552 GCF_000696425.1 Galeopterus variegatus | reverse complement strand
AGATATTGTGAATAAATGCATCTCTGTTAAGTAGAAGTGTCTTAATAGTCAAGGAAGAAATCTTGCTATCTACTCTTATAAAATCTGAAAACTTTCTCATAAATGAATATGACTAAAATCCATATTTATAATTCCAAAGGAATTATAGACAAACTGTGGCTGAATACCCAGTTCCTTTACTCCGTTTGGCAGGATTTCAGGAAACTTAGGAAAGACAAGATGCCACAGCACATCAGTTTGATAATAAGCCTCGGAGAAATGTGATTTTCAAAGCTTGAACCTATCACACTGACTCCAGTGTTTGCCAGCTCCAGTCTCACATATAATTTTTCAACCAGGACAAGATGACAAAAAACCTGCAAAAATGTGTCTGAGGTGTTAATATGGGATGCAGGTTCAGATTGCAGATGGGTTTTGTTTTAAAAGCAATGAGATTGCCACACACAGAAAGACATTTAAAACATTACCTTAAGCTAAACAAACACCACTTTTCCAAGGTGCCTCATCATTAACCTTGGAATGTTGATATGCCTAGAGACAGAAAAGCAGAAAACAAGATGACAGGCTACAGAAAAGGCAACGAATATCTGTAGATTGTGTGTGTGTGTGTGTGTGTGTGTGTGTGTGTGTCACAGAGAGAGAGAGAGAGACAGACAGAGACAGGCAGAGTCAGAGAGAGACAGAGAGACAGAGAGAATGGCAGAATGGGGCAGCTTGTGATGGAGATGAGAGGTAAGTCCAGATTTTCTATATTAAATAGGTGTCTTAGCATATGTAATCTGATTTAACTAGTAGGAGCTTGAAGCTGCATTTTCACATCACTTCATACAATTATCCAAATCAAAGAATAGGGATAGGTGGACACAATGGGGGAGATACAGGTATTCACTTAGTCATCTCCTGCCTTCACACAGACACTGATGATGACCCCGTAGTTTCTACTTTTAATCCTTTCCTCGCTCCTACCCCCAATAGCAAAGTAATCATTGTTATCACAGTCTACATACCACTTCAGTTTTGTTCTAACACTGTCAACATCTGGGGTTTTTTATTTGAAGTTATTTCCTCATTATTTGCAAGTGTTCACACCATAGTCTAGTCTTAAAGTAGCTGAGTGGAATCTTTTTGGGTGAGAAGTCGTAGTGCGTGCATTGCCACATATAATATTGCCAGCAGGTCAGCCAAGTCAAATGCGTTCACACCATAGTCTAGTCTTAAAGTAGCTGAGTGGAATCTTTTTGGGTGAGAAGTCGTAGCGCGTGCATTGCCACATATAATATTGCCAGCAGGTCAGCCAAGTCAAATGTTATTGCAGTGTGACTGTGCTGTCCTGCTGTACATTACATCAACAACTTATATATAACAAAAACAGATTTCCTAGCCTTGGCTGATAGCCCATTTCCTCCCAGTAATAGTTGATAAAACACAATTGCAAGACAGCAAGAGAATTTGGACAGTCCCTTGGAGTTTGCTAAAATGGATTTGGCCTGTGGCTCTGCTCTTGATAGCCAGCTGTCTTTTCACTACCACATTTCTTCTTCGTGAATGTTATTTATAGCTTTAAAATGTTTTCAAGGATAAAGTGGTAGCACATACAAGGCATTTTCGGTGCTAGCCGATGTTGGAAGCACTCAGAAATAACTGTTGCCGTAAGATAATCACTTTTTCATCCTTATGGAGGCCCATTGTGATTGAATGAGCTGCCACTTCTTTCTGGTTATTACACATTGCTGACAATGCCTTTTCCTGCTGTTCTTTTAAAGAGGACCTCAAATTAAACCTATTACACCTTAGATCGCAATTACATGGAAATCTACAACCTTTCCGGAATGTGTCTAAGCACTAACATAAAGACCCACTCCATTCAATATTCCTACTAACTGGTTTAGGGTCTTGACATTGCCTACTAAGAAGATTATAGAAATGCCTGAAGGACAATTCTGGGTATAAAACCAAATGTCCCCATGTGCATTACAATTGCCCTCCCCCAAAAAACCCTTTCATCTTTTTATTAATTGTGTAATTAATGCATTCTGTGTACTGATAAGAATAATGCCATGTAATTAATTTTTAAGAATTAAAAACTTGCCTTTATCCAGCCTCATGGTCTACTTTCATGTTTACAGCTGTGAATATAAATCCTCTTATCTAATTATAACATGACTGGTTTCATTGTTGAAACAAAGCAGTTCTTTGTCATTTCGTATTTGATTATGTAATATTTATTTTATTATATTAATTATAATCTTTCAAAAAAATAAGACCTAAAGACTTAAAATTTTAAGTCTTCCGAAGCTTATCAGAAAAATACCATGCTGCTTTGGATAAGGTATGATATTTCATTTGTTTTCTGTGTCTGTTTTTGTCTTCCGTGATTACCCATTCTGTTTACTAAAAGGCTCAATTAGCATTTGAATAGTGAGCCAGAGAGCAGACAGGTTGAGAATTCTTATAGAACTAATTTGGCAGTTCTCCTTTCCCCCTTCTCCCTTCATAGCCTTTTCTTTGCCTCTAATCAAGCTGCAGTTATTAAAGCTAGAATAAAAGACCTGATTTTCCATTACATTGATGCATGCTGAACAGAGCCTTGATTTGCTTTTTCTTTCAGCAATGCTAATTGGACTCAAAGGAAATATTTAGTTTATAATAGCGAATGAAGAATTCATTTAATTTTAAGCAAGAGGAAAATCAGCAATGGAACTAGCCTCTATGTACAAGGGTATTCCACAAAAAGTTTGTGGAAAATAGAATTAAAAGATAGACTAATCTGTCCATGAACTTTTTGAAGACCCCTCGTGTTTGTATGTATATGTCTATATGTATATGTATATATGTTTTCTTACAACTGTTTCTTTCCTTTAAGAGTATTTCTCCTAAAGCTTCTCACAGATAACATGGTTATTTAAGTATCAATGCTAATAGCCTTAGATTGGGGAAGTTTACAGCTGGCAGGGAAACATTTCTGATCTCTGCTTGGAAGAAAAAAAAAATGTAATGTGTTTAGAAACCTGATTTCAACTATGCCTAATTAATATATAAGAAAGGATTAATTTAAGCACAATTGTTTCCATATACTATTTGCACATCAGATAGCTGGATATCTTCCAGAATAATCTTTCATCACCAATCACTCTTCCCATCAGATAATGCCTAATTAATATATAAGAAAGGATTAATTTAAGCACAATTGTTTCCATATACTATTTGCACGTCAGATAGCTGGATATCTTCCAGAATAATCTTTCATCACCAATCACTCTTCCCATCAGATAAAGGACTGGTATTGTTCACAGGACCATGCTGCTGAACTAGAACAAGCTCAGAGCTTTACACATGAAGCATCGTTAATATTATATTAAAATGTCATATCATGCGCTGGTCCTCATCACCACTAGGAGTCCAAAGCCTCACTTTGAGGAGGAAGTGCTTCACTTAAAAGTGTGAATAACAAACTCTCTAACGGAGTTGTAGCTCAAAAGGAAAAAGTGAATTTTCAAGGCAGTAGAGGAGATTTCTGATACGCCAGTTTATATATAATGTGCTCTTTAGATACTACATGCAGATTAAAAGCAAATTCTTCACTTAAAGAAATATGTTTTTTGTCATGTCAGTGTGCAATCCTTCCAGGAATGTTGAATCATAAAGTTGTTTTTATTTTCATTTGATGAATCCCTTCTTGCAAATTATAGATTTGGCAGGAATCTCCTTGGCAGCTATTCAACAGGGGCAAAACAAAAATTCATTTGGACATTTATGATTTAACATTCACACAATTATTGAAATGAAGCTTTCCACTGTGTTAGTCTTATCAAAGTCCTTTTATTTCTGAGAAAGCATCATGGTCTTGACTGTGGGCCTTTGAATATACTCCTCTGTGCTCTTGGAATTCTTCCTTTCCCCTCTGTGTTTGGGGTCCTTTTATCCAATCTTCAGGACAACTAAAATATTATTTCCTCTGCAAGTCTTTCCTGATCCTTTCTGCCAAATGCCATTAAAATATCACACAATATCATCCACACTATGTAACTATAGATCCCTTAACATGTGTAATCTAGCACCCC
>NW_007730998.1:32979-35076 GCF_000696425.1 Galeopterus variegatus | reverse complement strand
CACACAATATCATCCACACTATGTAACTATAGATCCCTTAACATGTGTAATCTAGCACCCCGCTTCCCCCACTCTGTGGTTACACTGTTATCATAGAATCTCTTACCTCTGGGAACTGGCATATTCATTACTGCCAGAGTGCCTAGCACAGTGCCTGGCAGTGTGGGTTCTTGGTAAATTGGTGTAGAATAAATTAATTTGAATCAGCATAATTCAAAATTTAGCCCAACTTGGAAAGGTCAAAGTAGTTAATTGATTTATTTATTTACTTGAAGAAATATTCAGGTTTTGGTAATTCATAAGGTAAAATTGCCTTAGGATTTTAAATCATATTATTGGCACATATTTAAAAATCATATATTAGCTGTCATTTTTTAATATGTCTTTAATACTGGTATATCTTTATTTTTATCCTTGGAACTCTCTTTACTCTCTGTATAGTGGCTGGAAACAATCTTAATCAAATAAATAACTTCCAAATTAATAATGCCAGACTAGACCTCTATTCTGATCCTCATTACTAATTGCCTATGTACATATTCAACATGGCCCAACTCTTCCTTCCAAAAGCCTGATCCCCTGCCAGTGTTCCCAAGAGTTCCTAAAAGCTGAAGGGCTATCATCCATCCAGTTGGTCAAATAAGAAATCTTAGAGTAGTTTGGATTACCTCTCCTTATTAAATTGCTCATAATAGATTCTATGGATCTCATCCTCTAAATACACATCTTTCTGGTCCAAGCTATTCACTTGACCTATTGCCGTAGCCTCCCAAATTAGTTTACTTACATCTGTTATTACTCTGCTCCAACTCAATTGCAACAAGAATGATTTTTACCCTGCCAAATTTGAGCATTTCACCTTAGTGCTTTAGTGTTATCCCATTACTCTTAGGTTAAAAATAAAACTCATTAACCTTACCTGCATGACTCCACATAGTTTAGCACTTATCTACCTCTCCAGACTCATGTTATACCACATTGTTTTTCCTACACTAGTCATCCCTTTAAATTAATATATTTAACTGACACATTGTAATTGTACATACTTACAGGGTACAATCTGATATTTTGGTACATATATATGTTGCATAATGATCAGGTCAGAGTAGTTAATATATCCATTACCTCAAGCATTTATCTCTTTGTGGAAAAAACATTAAAAATCCTCTCCTCTAGTTATTATCTAATATGCAAAACAACTGCTAACCATAGTCACCCTACTGTGCAATAGAACACCATAAATTATTCTTCCTATTGATAGGCTCTGGACGTGACCGGTGCCATCTTGGACATGTCCGGCGCCATTTTACATACATTCAGCACAAAATGGCCACCAGCCTTTCCCTTACGAGAAACCTCGTGGTTTCTGAGAAATAGAAACTCCACCACACCAGCACCAAACCACACCCTGATTAGTCAGCCTTTCTTACAGTCTATATAAGCTCTCCCACCCCTACACATGGTCCTGTCCTCCATTTGGGGGGCAGCCCTACAGACTTTTTTCCTTTAATAAAGCTTGATCAGTACCCAGCATTTCAGCTCACCTTCTTTCACCTGTCTAATTGTAATTTTGTACCCATTGGCCAACCTATCCCTGTTTTCCCTTCTCCTCTCCCCTCCCTGGTCTCTGGTAACCACTGTTCTACACTCTGTCTCCATAATATCAATTTTTTTCTTTGATTCCACATATGCGAGACAATGTAGTATTTGTTTTTCTATGCCTGGCTTACTTCATTTACCATAATGTCCTCCAAGTCCATCCATGTTGCCCCAAATCTAGTCATCCCTTTTAAAAAGTCCTTCTTATATGCAAAAGGCTCTCTCCTGCCATAGGGCCCTTATACATTCTGTTTCTTCCACCCACAGCACAGTTCCTTCACCCTCTTTACCTAGTTAATCCCTCTTATCTTTCAAGTTTCTGGTCAATTTTAACTTCATTAAGGAAATTTAGTCTACTATTTATGATCAGGTCAAAATCTTTTACTCCTACAATACTTTTAAGTCTCTTTTAATGTTCCTTGTCATGCCTATAGTGCTACATTCACATGATTATTTGATTAATAACATCTGTTTCTTTTTTTGTGTGTGTGTGTGTGT
>NW_007730998.1:21216-32099 GCF_000696425.1 Galeopterus variegatus | reverse complement strand
GGCGGGAGCGCCACCACGCTCCCAAGCGGCGCACTGTAGCAGTGCACCACCGGGCTGGCCCTAACATCTGTTTCTTGACCAAACTGGGCTTCATGAGAACAGGGCCCATGTCCAGCACAGTACTGACACTTAGCACCCACACAATCCCTGCTTGTTGAAGAAAAAATAAATAAGTGAATAAAACATCTGTTTCTTGACCAAACTGGGCTTCATGAGAACAGGGCCCATGTCCAGCACGGTACTGACACTTAGCACCCACACAATCCCTGCTTGTTGAAGAAAAAATAAATAAGTGAATAAATGCCAAGTACTGTGCTAAGAGCTGTAGCTGTTTAATATATATTTGTCAGATAAACGCATTGCTCAGTAAGCTGGGTATTTGATAACATGGAAAACAAGTAAGTATTGTACTTTTTGTTTTCCTTCTTAAAGAATCGATTACTACAATTTCTATGCAGTCTTTCAGGATAAATCATTATTATTACATTGCCTGACAAATATTTAATATTATCATTGTATGTAATAACAAATCAGCAGATATTTGTCCACTCTTTAAGTATAAATATGTTTCTGATGGAAGAAAGAGCCTGAGTACCTGGACAGAGAAGAGAAAGTAAGTACATTAGCATTTGCGATGTGCCCTACTCTGTCCTTTGCCTCCACAAGTCTTCTGACATTCCAAAGGTATTAGTATGTATTCAGTTTTGAAAACAAAGAAGCAAAGTCTCAAGAAAGTAAATAATTAGCCTTCATTGCAGTACCAATGTCTGGGAATGCTGGGATGCAGATCCTAACATTCAGCTTCCACAAAACTTTTATATCATATACAAGTACAATTTGGATTGTGCAATTATAATGCATTTATCCAAACAAAATCATTTGATCATTGGCAATTAACTTTGTCAGTAAGTTTATGGGTATAACAATTAACTATTTCCATTCTATTTTAATTCCATTAATACATAGTAAATAGTCCCTTGTTGGGAGCATATTTATATTTGTCTTTCCAAGTACTTACTTTCTCATTCTTAGCATCTTTAAGACAATTATGATTGAGCTAATTTCTCTCTCTCTCTTTTTCAATCAAAACCAGTAAAAATAATCTTTATTTACTTTTGATATGTGCCTATAGTGGGTTGAAGAGTGTTCTGACAAAATTCATGTTCACGTAGAACCTCAGAATGTAACCATATTTGGAAATAGGGTCTTTGTAGATGCAATTGTTTATGGGCCCTAAATCCAATGACTGGTGTCTTCATACAAAAAAGAGAGGACACAGTGACATAGAAAAGAGGGCAATGCACAGATGGAGGCAGAGATTAGAGCAATATATCTACAAGCCAAGGAATGCTAAGGATTGCTATCTACCACCGTAACTTGGAAACAGGGAAGGATTCTCCTCTGGAGCATTCAGAGGGAGTGTTGGTCTGCCTACTCAACTTGAGTTTGGGCTTCTAGACACCAGATCTATAAGATAAGAATTTCTGTTGTTTTAAGCCACTCAGTCTGTGGTAATTTGTTATGGCAGGCCTAGCAAACGGATACAGTGCCCTGAATTGCAATCATCCATTTCAGTTTAGAGAGTGCTCACTTGAGAGATGCCTTTTACATATGATGTTCCTATGAACTCTCATCCCTGCCAGCATTTCAAAAGCATCCTGAGAGCTGACTTCTTAGTAATGTCTTTGTAGCTTTAAAAGAGGATGGACAGGTTTCTTGGTATTGAAGGACTTTTAAACCATGAGGGACCAGGGAGACAAAAATGCAATTCACTGTGTCTAAACCTGGCCATCTATTTTAAGTAAGAATTTAGGTAGGAATAAAATACTCAGTTATTTTCAGGACGCAGCCTAAATGGGTAAGAAATCAATTGTTTATGGGAGGTAGGAGGGCAAGTTATTATGGAAGAGTTGATGTGTCCACCTTCACCTGTTCTGCCACTGTCTCTGCTAGATGAAACAATTGTTTAAAAAGACACATTTATAAAAGACTACATAAACCATTTATGGTATTTAGAAAATTCCCTCTGCTTCCTTCTTAAGACTTTGCACGTTTTCTCCTATCTATGCATCAAATTTCTTCTATCAATTAACCAAAGATAAGGATGACTTCTTTCAGAATACAAGGCCATAAATTAAGGAGGAAAAATACTGGTATGAGGGTAAATTCATTCAAATCTCTAAGTGATGCAGACCAAGACTGTTCAAGGCAGAGGATGTGCCTAACTTGCTCCTGGCTCCTGTAGAAGATACAGATCATTAAAGCTCATCCCAGTGTCTGTAGTCAGTTTGTTTATTACAAAAGTAAGAATCACTAACATGTCCTCTTTGCTAGAACCATAAATCTGAAAAATTCTCTTTATAAAAACTGCGATACCATAGCTCCCCCTGCTGTTCTGATGAATATTGTCAGCTGCCTCCGGCAAAATCATTTTATGCATTTCTCTTCCATTCAGCCCTCCTCTGACTTGTTTCTGATATCTAAGTTTCCGTTTGCTTCTTAATTCTTCATCTCACCTCTCTGTGCTATTTAGCAGCCCAGTGGCAATTTTAAAATCGATTTTTTACGATCCTTATGTTAATATCATCTTTCACACTCAGGCAGTCCTAGAATGATTCTGCTTCTCTTTCAGATCATTTCAACCACTCTGCAAGAGCACCTGACAGCCTCTACATTTTAGTTTCCATTTGCATGGACCCCTCATACAAACTTCCCTGCACACATGTAAAATACTTATATAATCTGGAAACAACAACGAAAATCACATAAAGGCAAAAAGTGTTGCTAAGAATTTTAGAAAACAACCACAGAACAGCACGAAAGCACTTGCAAATTCTTCGTCTTTTCAAATTAACACGCTATCAAAATTAAAAAGGCTACATTACTACTGGTTATTTTTTTATTTTATAAAGTATTTTTTATTCACATAAAGGCAAAAAGTGTTGCTAAGAATTTTAGAAAACAACCACAGAACAGCACGAAAGCACTTGCAAATTCTTCGTCTTTTCAAATTAACACTCGATCAAAATTAAAAAGGCTACATTACTACTGGTTATTTTTTTATTTTATAAAGTATTTTTTATGACTAGTTAGGGAAAGCCTATCTATAGTCATTCCGTCTATTTTGTGTATAAAATAGTTTTCTTGCTCTGAGCCAAAATTCTGTCACCTCGGACAAATGAACTTACATATATGTAAGTTTAATTTATAGCTTAAGATACATTCTGGAAGGTGCCTGGAGCGTACATTATGGGCGACTGCAGAATCCTGATAAAGTAAGATCTGGATACTGAAGACATTTTTCCTAACTTACAATAATGTATACACAGGGGATAAGGAACGTGTATACACCTCGGAAGGCTGACTGACTAACCAATTTTAAGAAGACCAAGTGTGAGCTGTCATCCAGTATTTTTAATCATCAGCCTCCATATATGCCTCACCACTGGACTGGAAGTTACTTGAAAGAGAATATTGTAAATTATCTTCTTGCTGTTTCAGCATCAGCACAGAAAGCATTTTATGGATTTTGTGTGGTCAAAAGAATTAATTCCTGGGGCCGGCCCGGTGGCGCACTGGATAGTGCGCCGCTTGGGAAGCGCGGCAGCGTCTTGCTCTGAGCCAAAATTCTGTCACCTCGGACAAATGAACTTACATATATGTAAGTTTAATTTATAGCTTAAGATACATTCTGGAAGGTGCCTGGAGCGTACATTATGGGCGACTGCAGAATCCTGATAAAGTAAGATCTGGATACTGAAGACATTTTTCCTAACTTACAATAATGTATACACAGGGGATAAGGAACGTGTATACACCTCGGAAGGCTGACTGACTAACCAATTTTAAGAAGACCAAGTGTGAGCTGTCATCCAGTATTTTTAATCATCAGCCTCCATATATGCCTCACCACTGGACTGGAAGTTACTTGAAAGAGAATATTGTAAATTATCTTCTTGCTGTTTCAGCATCAGCACAGAAAGCATTTTATGGATTTTGTGTGGTCAAAAGAATTAATTCCTGAATGAATACTGCAGACCCTTAAAACCCAGTTAAGCTATGTTCTTTCTTTCTAGATTAATCTTGTAGAATTCATTCATAAGTTCTCCCATTTGCAACAACATGGATGAGCTTGGAGAAACTTATGTTGAGTGAGATAAGCTCATTCGTTATCACCCCTAGATGACACTGCTATGAACAATTTCATAAATTTAATTTGAAGTCATTTTTAGAATAAATTTAATAAGCTTAAAAACACATCATTATTATGTAAAATAGTACTTTCTCTCCCTCCCTCTGCCTGTGTATGTGCATGTGTACACATTTTGTTATTTAAACATATTTTTTTCTGTTTTTTAAACATAAAGGGATTGATATCAACATTCACAGAATTAAGTGACCATCATTACACAGTGATAAGTAGGCAGAATACTAGTTGTGGGGAGCACAAAGAATTAGTAGACTATATTTAAAGAAGATGAGAAAGACAGAATCTCTTGGACAAGAACTGAGATAATTTCTTTATTGTGTACCTGATTAGGAGTTATACAAATTCCCCAGTGAATAAAAATTTTAAATGTGTATTGTAACTCGATTGGGTTTATCCATATTTTATCTGTTTTATATTTATACTATATCCCATGTACTAAACACTCTCACACACACATATTCAACAGTGTATATTTAGTCATTCTCAATCTCATCTTTCTCAAGATGAAAAATTCTTTAACATATTATTGGATTCAGAGAAACTCATCTGATAATTGATGACAATATTCCTAATGTGACACAAACTAGGAAACCCTCAGCTGTCATAGAATGTTGCCCTAACAGGGTTTATTCCTGTCTGAATATGCTCACATCACAATTATGCCAGCATGTTCTCCATTGGTGTTCTTTGGAATAATTTACCAAGGAACATTAATAGGGGTACTATGAGGGGAAAAAAAGTGTTTTGTGTAGAAGTAAGTTTGGGAAAAATGGGTGAAACAAAGTTTAACAGCAAGTCAGGAATTCTGAGCTTCAATAAGATACTTTCATTATTCATGCCAAATGTCCCTTATGCATGCCAAAGGAAGATACAAGCACTGGTCTTCCAAATGTTTTTTTTTTTTTTCAAGGAGGTTTATTTTGAGCAGTGGAACTGTTAATGTCTTCTAGGACTAGTGTTTCATGCAAACCAGTTTGGGAAATGTAGTTTTAGTCCTAATAGTATGTAATACATTTTATTAAGATTGGGGTGATCAATCAGGGATTGTGTTCTGGGAAAATTCAAGCTCAGACATATTATAAAGGAGGCAATAAAAGCCAGGTAATTTCTGCATGTGTAAGATAAGACCATCTTTTAGCTTTTAGTTGTTGTTGTTTGTTTGTTTTTGGCATTAATATGTTAGAGCACAAATAATTTTTCTCTTCAATATCAGTTTGGAGACAAACAGCTAGAAGTTGTAAGATCTCAAAAGGTAACTTGGCAGGAATGCTAATGATGCCTGTTGTGCAAAGTTCACATCTGTGTTTGTGAATCAATGGTATAAAATATCAGCTGACATCTCTTGAGCACATTCTATGTACTGAGGATTGTAATACTCTATTTTCTAGTCATTTCAGGGTAAGTTCGAGGATACACATCTGTTGCCCAGGGACCTGTTTTTACCTCCAGCCAGAGTGTGGGGTCAGCCCAACCCGAGCTATAAGTGTTAAAGTGGCACACAGTTTGTTTCCTCAAAAGAAAAAATCAGGAGTCTATTACCAAAATAAGGGAGATTAGTAATTAGCAACAAACAAACAAATGAAAATAAGGTTTTACAACTTCCAACCTTCTACAAAGAATCTCTAGCATTTATATTTTTAACAGAATTTTAATCTTTATCCTTCTCGCACTGATAGTGATGGTATGGTTATTAGTTTATTTAGTATCACTTTTTTTGAATTCTTAGCTGCTCTTTGGATTCTCTCCTCCACCTCTTTTTTCTACTTCTTACGGCTGACATCATATGTGGGTATTTGCAAGCATTCTACCCTCATCCCAATGTCCTCTTTTTCCCTAAAACAACCTTTCTGGGGAAGTCATTTTGTTGATGACACTAAGGAGAGTGGACTTAAAACTATGACAACAACTTTCAAAATGAAAGCGATAAATGTTCTCTCCAATTCTAAGCTTTGAGAGGAAGGTTTTGGCCCTTGTTCTGGCCAAATGACCAGGACTGAATCTGCCCCAGTGTTTTCTGAAAATGGGCAAAGAATATTATCCATTGATTCTGAAATGCTTAAGGAAAAATTAGACCATCAGGAAAGTTTTATTTTTAATTAAATTTACAGATTTATCAATTAATTTTTCACCCAAGGGATTTCTGATCACTCTTCCAGAATATAGATTAATAATGATCATTCGCAAATAGATGTTTTTTCGTACAAAAACAAAGAGGAAGAAAGAAAACCAAGTTTTAAAGTGGCTTCTACTGAAAGGTTTGCAAAGAGCTTATTTATATTACCAAGTGAGATTAGGTTGATATTCAGTTATTTTCTGTTGACACAAGAGCAACTACTGATATAGCATGTTTATTACATAATTTAATGAAAATAAAATACAAATAAGGAAGAAAAGATGGAGATTTATTTTGGAAATCTATTTCCACTTAATACCGTCATGTTACTTTGACATTAGGTAGTTGTATTGTACTAAACAACTGAAAACTGAGATGTTCTGAAGAAAGTGCATGCTCATATAAAGTTATACTACACGTGTAATACACTTTAAGTGGCGAATCCAATTTTAAAATACTGAGCAATTTTTACATCCACAGCAATACAATTTTAATGACATATTAATGTCTGAAATCCATTAATATCAGGAAATGTTTTAAAAAATTTCAAGCACTGTAATAAAATAGCTGTGGAAGAAGAGAGAAAAAAATTATTGAGCCAACATTCACTGAATGAAGAGAATTTAAAATGAGCATTTTTGTGTGTGGCTAATAGAATTAGTGATCTCCAGAAAACATACCAGCAGTTACTCCATTATATGAAGGCAATGTGATTTTTTTCTTTTTTGGTTATAAATATTCATGGGGTACAAAGCTGACCATCACCACTAGCACCCGAGATGTGATGGCCAGATCAATACTGGCAGCATGCCCATTACCACAAATTGTGATTATACCCCATGTCCCCACCCAATTAATCCCCGACCTCCCTCCCCCTCCTTTCTCCCCCACTCCACCTTGCAGCCCTAGGTATGCTCTCTCGCTCTGCAAGTCCAGTGCACCACTGTCGTCCAATGTGATTTTGATCTCTTGGAATTTATAATTAAAGAAAGATAACAAGGAAGAGGATTATGAATTATTGTTGAGTATCCAGGATATCATATTTTATCTCAATATTCATTCTCTAAGAAAGTTACAGTAAGTATATATTTGATAATACTGACAGTTTCTCAGTTCAGTAAATTGTTGTTACTTACTGTCTTTTTCTATACCATTCGATTGCATGCAATTATTTCTAATCTCCTATGTACAAAATTAAATTGTTAAATCTTTCCAATCAATATACCACCAATGCCAAATGTGATATATAAAAAAGTAAGGTTGCCAGCAGATGCTAAGCCTATAATTTCTTGACTAGATCTTAGAACCAGAGAGTTCAATTGCTACTCATCTCTTGCCTTTAAAAGATTTGGCATTCTGGGCTGGCCTGGTGGCGCACTGCTACAGTGCGCCGCTTGGGAAGCGCAGCGGCGCTCCCGCCGAGGGTTCGGATCCCACATACAGACCGGCCGCTCACTGGCTGAGCGAGGTGCAGCCGCAACACCGAGGGTTGCAATCCCGTTGCCGGTCCCGGTCTGGTACGGGCTCAACACTGAGGGTTGCGATCCGTTGCCGGTCACAAAAAAAGAGACAAAAAGGAAAAAAAAAAAAAAAAAAAAGATTTGGCATTCTGGACTCCTTTTATGTGGACAATGTGTGGGAGACCTAAAGATGTTACATAATGCACTCGATAGCATAAAGCTAATAAGGCAAGAAGATCCTCATTTTAGTTCTAACGAGCATTTCACTACATACTGCTTAAAAATGAAAACAAGTGAAAAAAAAAGCGCATAATGTATGACTTAATTGTTTCTTCTAATAGCAGAGCTAACAAATCAAATTCTATTTTTACCCAAAGACTTTAAAAATTAACAGCATGCACATAAGAAAGTTCATGCTGATTGAGCCATAACATATTGGAATTCATGTAATATTGGAACTGTTCGTGCTACCTCATTTACCTGGATAGAAGAAGAAAACACGTCTCTTTGTGTAGAATTATTTGAAATAGAGCATTATGTTGAATAAACCATTGGCCTCCCTCTATGTAATATTCCTTATTACATTTTATATATATCATGAGTTTTAAGTAAATATTTAGCTAGGTTTTACAGCTGTTCTTCTGTAAAAACTCAAAAAGAAATGAAAGAAAAAACATACAACTATAATGAATTAAGATAAACCATTCAGATCATTATACAGAAAAAAAAAAGTGCCATCAAAAAAAACAAGGAGCGGCCAAATTTTTTAAAGACCTGCATTTCTTTCCTAATTTTTAACTTTTAAGTGATCCTCTGACTTTCTTAAAGATTAATTGGCTGACTTTTGACTGTTATCAGGGAAAATGATCCTTGTAATGATGAAGAATGCTTGCCATCTTCTGAACACCTACTGTGTGCTCAATACTGTAGCACTGACTGCCCTGAGCCATGATAAATATGTTTAGATTTTGATCATTGTCTTTAGATTTCCTTTAGAACATGTTATATGTACTCACATAAGATTGATCAAACAAAATATCCTTGTAGGTAAATGTAGAATATGGTGAAAAAGTCTTATAATGAGTAGGAACATAACTGTTTATACTCCCGCTGCCTACTGGAATACAATATTTTGGTATGAAAAAGGGTTTTGGAAATATGGCCAATAATTTTTCTTTTGTGAAGGACAAATATGTATGCTTTTTATTACCTTAAATTATTTTAAATGCTATGTTATTTGTTATACAATGTTTTTTTATTATTCATCCCTGATATTTTTTTATGAAGCAGTGATGTCATTATTAGAAATATTTATAATTACATCTTCAAAAAAATTACTCTGAAGATATGTTCTAAGAACTTTTTAAAGCATCACTTTCTATCTTAATCCTAACCCATGTGTGACTATCTTGCCATTTCTCACCTTCATTGGAAGCAGTATTGGAAAACAACCATCAATCAGATTCAGTTCCATAATGCATTAAGCAGAAATGAATATTTTACTGAAGTATCAAAGGGAAATACAGCCATGAGGCAAAACTTCATAAAATCCTTTTTAAATACTCACCACCCAGAGTTTCTTTGCCCTCAAACCATCTCATTCCCCACCTCCCATCTCCCTAACCTCAGGTAGAAGGTGGGTGCAGAGATGGGTATGGGAGATGTGAGAAGCTCTCAAATTCATGCACCCAATGCAATTACTCCACAGGGAGAGAGCTTGATAGTCTGTAAACTGGATCTTAAGATGGAACAGACGTGGGTTCAAATCCCAGTTCTAGACCTATTAGCAGCAAGACCCTTTGAAAGTTTTTCAAAGCTGTCCGTCTCATTTTTTCTTTTCTATTAATTCTAAAACTGGAATTTAATTCCTTATCTCATAGGATCACTGTGAGGATTAAATGAAATGAGGTAAGTGCTTAACATATATTAGGCTTTCAATAAAAGTTAGTTTCTTTCCCCATTTAGATGGCAGCACGCAGATCTCTTTCTCTGTACCCTAAGGACACCTGTTTCCTGACTCTTCTTGAGAAGTTTGCTGTGCTCTTTTTTCTATCCTTCTCTGGTCTTAGTGAGTAAAGCTCTTACACCTTTTGCAGATTTTGCACGAATGTCCATGACGGCTGACTGCCTGGAACATTCCAACACAAAGGTTATTCCACACCCTGTGGAAACAGGCAAATATTAGAGTCATAGCACAATGAAGTTGAAGTTTTAAGCATTTGGCATTCCTAATCAATTGAGTTAAGTGACTCTAATTTACCAGTCACTCAATAGCATGTTTTGGGGCGTGGCAATAGCAAAGTTACTGGTTTTGACTTACAGTATTATTCCATCATGTATAAAATCCAAGATACTGTTTAATTCAAAGGGTCCGTCCTGCCCCGGCTTTTTTTTTTTCTTTTCCTTATTCTTTTTCTGTTTCTCCTTTCATGCTTATACTTCCTGTAGTGGACATTTGCCATTTGATTTGTTAGCACTCACTCCCACTTATTTTCATCAAAGCAGCCAATATTCCTTCTGGAGAATCACTCATTTGCTTACTTTTGGCCCATACGATTTGGGTGATGCAAATCCCCCCTGTGTCTCTGAGACTGGTTATTCTGTTTAGAGCGGGCCATTTAGAGGATCACATTGCCCAAGCCACACCGGTTGATTCAGGGACAAACATATAATCCAAGGGTGGATCACAAAACTGTTGTACCTCTAGGAGAAAGAAGGCAGCCTGTGGAGTCTGGCTTCTTTCTCTTAGTATAATGTTTTATTCAGACTGTTGAACCCAGGGTGCTAGGGGGCTGGGGATGTGCTGACAACTTTGCTGCTCTGGAATGAAGACAGAAAGGTGGGAAACAAAGTTAAACAATAAAAGAAAGTGAAATTCAATGCCATAGTACTGTTTGAAGTCCCAAATCAATCTATACAGAGGCTGCCATTTGAGTTATCTATATGAACCAGGAAATTCCTCTTTTTCTTTAAGCCAATTTTAGTTGGATTTCTATAACTTACAATGTAAACACTTTTCATTGATACTTTATTTCCATGTTTCTCTGTGAACCGTGATTTCCAACTCATCCTTCTCTGCTCTTTCTGTTTATTCTTCCTC
>NW_007730998.1:19512-20543 GCF_000696425.1 Galeopterus variegatus | reverse complement strand
TTTCTCTGTGAACCGTGATTTCCAACTCATCCTTCTCTGCTCTTTCTGTTTATTCTTCCTCTTTTCTGCTCTCCTACCATTCCCCTCCCTCCTGGTTACTTCACAGATTAACTTGAAACAGATTATGAAAACAGACATATATGAACAAAAATTCTGAAAATCATTTATTTATGATGTATTTCCTTCCTTGAGGTGTTACTTGCCCTTTATATCCGATGTCCCTTCAAGGCCTTTAATTAATTTCTATCATGCTTCTTAAGGGACCCGGCATGGCACCATGCACCCCATGTGCTCTCCAAGTATTAATTGGAAATAATGATAATGATCAACCTCATGAAACATTTTTAACTCTGTCCTTGTTCACCTGGCAAGCTGTGAACATGAAAGATAGGCAGAGAACTAGTCACCAGGAAGTGAAATTAATGAGCAGGGACAATGTCTAATTCTATATATTTTTAATTATGTCTATTACAGTTAGCGCTCAATTTAAATTAATAACATTAAGAGCAGAATTGACAGTTCCCTTGTAAGATAAGTCAGTGAGTTCTGTCCTAATAGGCAATGAGCCATCAGGTCATGACAGCCATGATTCTATTTTTGTTGTTGTTGTTGTTGTTGTTTTTCTCTCTTTGCCTTTTCCATAGATATTCCGAAGAATTCTTTTAAATACTCTACAATGATCATCATATCCTCATACCCTGATGTCTTTCAGATGCAGATCACATATCGTATTCTCTTCTAGGGCATTAGATTTATAAAGCCATTTTCATGTAGCCTTGACCAACCGTCTTCATTTTTATTCTGAGACACTTCTTGCCTCTCTGAGATGCTGCTTCACTTGCACAAATGTGAGCCAGGAAGAAGTCAGCAGAGTGAAAGGGAGTGTGCAGGGTCTAGACATGGCACGCTAGCATTTCCAGGATCAGTCTGCAAGCGCAGAGCAGGGATCAGCTAAATCCTTTGTTTTTCACTTTTCTCTTGCAGTTTTTGACAAAGCATGTAAATGCATGTGATGGATAAAAGTAGTTACA
>NW_007730998.1:0-17757 GCF_000696425.1 Galeopterus variegatus | reverse complement strand
AAAAGCAAACACGTAAATCTTGTTTGACATTTCATTTAACCTTTCTGATATATAAAGGTCTTGGTGACTTTCTTTTTTAAGCTGTAGGAATAAAATGACTCCCAGCTTCATGGTTTCAGAAAATGGAATCTAAGCCAATGAAAGTGAGAAAGACCTATTAATGATAGTAATATATAATGGTGAGTCCATCTGATTGAAAAAGATCCTTTTCATTTATCATAAGATATATTGACACTCTAATCCTTGAAATACAAATACAAAGTCACTGTAAGACACTTTGGATATATGTAAGCCTAACTCTTATGTTTTTAAGTTCTTGTTACTACAGTAATGAACTTCAAATACATCAAACAGGAAAGATCAGTCACAAGCTCATAGACTTAGAAGTTTCTCTGGTGGGAGCACAGACTGGACTTGCAGGGATACTTTATTACTGTTCTGTAGGGGGAATCTCCTCTGAAATAGGATGAAATGTTAGACTCTCTTTTCTTTCATGTGTTAAGGTAGAGGAACAATTTTAGTGAACTATGTAGTAAGTGACTATTCCCTANCTTTTCTCTTGCAGTTTTTGACAAAGCATGTAAATGCATGTGATGGATAAAAGTAGTTACAGAACTTGCCTTCTCCTCATCTTAAGTGGATCATCACAAAGAGATCAGGAGATATAACATACGTTCCATGGATTTCCTTAAATTCTACTTTGGATCTAAATTTTCCATACTCTCCTTCCCTAGTCTAGTTCCACTGGTATAAACTGCTCAGTATATCTTCTCCACTGTATACTACATGAGCAAAATAATGCTTGTTTAAACAAACAAAGCAGAAAAATCACAGATATATCAATAGGAGAAAGACTGGAATTAAATGTCAAATGACATGTTTGGTTTCTCTGCATGCTAAGCTGGGTGATAGAAAAATATAACGTAAATTCTTTTAAAAACTGTGTCCACATTTAATAAGCATAAGTTAATTTTTCTTGATAATCAAAATGGAAGAAGAAAACAAAATTTTCTCTTTAGTCCTCCACTATTTTTTTCTTTTATGTCCTAAGATTTCTAAGTGAGGATGCCCATCAAGTTATACACAGAATATTTTTCTTGAATTAACTACCATAATAATGCAGAGAAAAATATTTCAGATTAAAACTATAGTGGTCTTTGCTATCTGTTAAGGCTATGACATTATATATATATATATATATATATTTGTCAGATGTACTTGATAAAAAGAAACCCTTTTTTTCCTCATCAAATTAAGTTAATAGGATTTTTTTTAAGTAGGCCTTGGATACAGTAGAGAAGGAATGAAATACAGAAATATAGTAGGAATTCGGAGTGTCTAGAAGCTTTCTAAAAAGTGAAAGAATGTGATCTTACTTCTCTAAGAGGAAGAGAAACAAAAAATGGGCAGTAAGAAAGTTTAAGATTTGCTAAGAAAATATGGAATGGAGATTCTGTCCACTCTCTTTTGCACTGAAATTCACAAAGGAGAAAATAACATACTATCTTTAGCCTCTCTGCAGTGAATTATAAAATATAGTAATCCAGTATAATCTGATCAACATGCAGAGGCAGGATAAAAATAAAATTGATGTATATATACATATATCATGTCTTTAATCTGCTTTGCTAGGATGACTCTTCCGGTGAATCAGCCCTTATTGAAGAACACATTGTCTCTATTGTTTGAAGCTGTCCTGGGATAACAACTTTAATTTGGCTACACCAATGTGAGATGATAGTATATTTTATTATTTTGCTTTCTTAAATGCTTTTTGTTGGTTAATAACATTACCCCACAGAAACAGACATCACACTGCAAAAAAATCCCAGAAAAATTTGTATTCCCATAAAAAGCAAACACGTAAATCTTGTTTGACATTTCATTTAACCTTTCTGATATATAAAGGTCTNTTGTTTTTCTTTCTGAAAACTGCTTTAGTGATCAATTATGCTATTAATTCTCATAATATTGAAAAAATAATCAGGTTTCTTAAAGTACCCATTACACACTGCTCAGATTCTGTGGTAGAAGATAAAACACGTTCTTTTGTAATATACACATTTGTAACTTATGAATATTAATTGTTAGCAAAGAATGAGAAATGTAGGAAAGAGAATGAAACTTTTCCATTTGAGCTTTTTAAAGAATTTCTAAGCTCCCTCTTTTTTTTTTTTTTCCTGACACATCAGTCCGAAAATGTGATTTTAATTTAGCAGGAATTATACACTTAACTATATACTTAAGTAAGAGGTTTGACTGGGCCACCAGCTTTGAGGTTCAAGTGGCATTTACAAAATCAAAATCATGAGACTGAGAGAACAAGGTTACCATTACAGTGGGCACTGAGAGACTCAGACAAGGGACTGAGGGGAGTTAATATGGTTAAGGTTAGCCACGTTATGCAGCATCTCATAGAACATTCTGTCTTGAGTATTACTTCTATTTACAAGAATGGGCTAATTCATTTATGTCAAATGTAGCTCTTGGATATTCAATTTTTTTAATGTCACCAAAATTATCTCAGAGGAGCAGCTCTGACAGGTCAATCATTGCAGATGGTAAGTGCTTTGTTAATTATACAGAAATTTAGAAACCATTGTAGAATATCTTGCCTCAGGAGAAATTTCTCTCTTCCTGTTTGAGAGCAGCTTTCCTCCACGGAATTAATTTTGTGTTTGTGAACAGATAACAATCTCTGCCGCATGGTAGAAATAACTCTTTGCTTCTTGCTCAAATATGCCGGTGTAAATAAGCAGAGAATATGACAAGTAAACAATGCCATTCTTTTTTAAAGAATGCACTGTGTATAATTAGGAGTATGCAATTACAACAGTGTACAGCTCTCAATGTAACAATTAGGTTTTCAGTAAAATGTAATTTGTTCCAATGTAAATGTTTTTCCTCAGTTCAAAATATTCCCTTGACTTTTTTCAATAAGCATATTTCTGCAAATATATGCATTTGTGCACTATTTTCCAATATACAAATCAAAGAGGGCAGCTTTCTTATAATAGGCTAGTGAAATTTTCAAAGTATGAAGATTCCAATGCATCTTGAGATAGGAAAGTAGGGATGACCACTTTTTGGGAACTGGTGACACATAAGATACCTACGTAGTAGGTTGTAAAATATGGCTAATCCCTACATACATACATATATACATGCGGTATGCCCCTTTGAGATGCGATTTTGCCTCTCCTGCTACAGAGAGGTGGAGTCTCAATCCCCATTTCTCTGAGTCTGAGATGGCCTTGTGATTTGCTTTGACCACTCTGGTGTAAGTGATGCTATTGGACATCCAAGGCTAGGCTTTCAGAGTCCTTGCTGGAATGTGGCCATGAGACTGCCATGTAAAGAAGCAAGACTAGCCTGTGAAGGAGAAGAGGCCCCCAGTGACCCAATGACAGTCAACACTAACTGCCCAACATGTGAGTGGGGCCTCTCATGTGAGCGAGTCTTCCAGCCTTGTTTACCTTCAGCTGAATTCAGCCAACTGAGTGAGCCCAGGTGAAATCTATAAATGAACTCTCCAGTCATCTAATAGAATTGACAGAAATAGCTAGTTTTTGTTTTAGCCCCTAAATTTTAGCATGGTTTGTTAGACAGCAAAAGTGAACTAAAATAGTTCTTCTAGCGTTTGGTACTACCATTAATCAATTTTGTTTTCTCAGAATCTTAGGCAATTTATAAAGTTTACTCTCATTACAGATTTGTGATGACATCATCACTATTTTTTTCCTTTTTTTTTTTTTTTTTAATTGTGGTAAAACATATATAACATAAGGATTGCCATTGCTTCTCGGCCTTTTGGCTAAGATCAAGTGCATAAGCACTGCCATTTTAAGCAATTTGTAAACATACAATTGTGTGGAATTGATTACATTCACAATGTTGTGTAATTGCTTCTCTATCATTTCCAGGACGTTTTTGTCATCCTAAACGTACTCTCTGTACCCATTAAGCAGTAATTTCTCACTATTTCTTCCCCTCCTATCCCTTCCCTTTCCCCCAACCCCGTGGATCTGGTAACCTGTAATCTACTTAAGTCTGAATTTTTTTTTAACATCATCACTTTTTTAATAGGAAAGGAAAATGACCGAGAAAAACAGAATCTTGTTACCTCAAAGCTTAAATAAACTAGAGACTAGAGATCATCTGGTCTGATAGACTGGAATGTGTTCTTCTCAGTTACTGTGATCTGGTGTATGAGGAAGTTCTTCAGGGCTACTGCGGTGGTTATGTTGGAGGGGATGGTCTGGATGCTCACGCTTGCCTCAACATACCTGTTCCATTTCTATTATTGCACTCCCGTGTGCAAAAATAATTCCCTGAAAGCGTAAAACCACTGCAGTCCAACCTTCATACCTCCAGAGGAATATATTAAGGCCCAGAAAGAAGTAATTGGTGTTATAATTTATCCTCAGTTATGACAAAATGCCTCATCGTAATGATGTTAATGTGTGTTGCACCCTGTGTGGTAGGTAGATGTAAAATACCTTAGAGATTTTGTTCTTATTTACTTCTCTAGCCTTCTGTCCATCTCAGGTTCATGGATCATCAGACTCCTACCCTGAACATTTATTTCCCATAATGCAAATATGGAGCCTTACTCTCAGGCCAAAGGTTCTGTCTCTCACCCCCTTGTCATGGGATATGATATATTGCCTACAACATCTCTACCAGGAAACCTTCCCAGATCGCCCCCTCCCCATCAACCTGGGCTGTGTTGGCTACACTCTTCAACATTTCAATCACCTCTTCTTCGTGTCACAAGTATGAAGGCCTGCAAGGTTACTATACCATCTGTTTTCTTTTTTATGATCAAAGACTTCAAGGCTTTGAGGGTAAGAAACATGACAGATTCATCTTTGTATTCCTAGGCTCTGGCATAAATAGAAGTCACAGAACACATATGGGTTGAATAAATGAACAGGTGAATGAAACAATGAATTAGTAAAGCAAACAGCTCAACTCATCAAATGAAAGATTAGCTGCAAGCTAGTAATGTTCTTATACTCATCTATAAAGGGCCATATGCAAACTCATGGAAATATTATTTAATGAGGCAAAATTCAATTACTTTAAGTACCAATTTGTAGTTTTTGTGCTTTTTTATTTTTTATTTTATTTTACTATTACACAATGTAAACCAATGTAAACATTTCTTTTGTAGGGCCCTTTACCAATTTCAGTTTGAAACTGAAGTCTGTCTTGACCCAGACTTGCTCCTTCTAGTGTTCGTCTATCCCAGTGTTTGGCAATACCATGTAACAGCTGCCCAAGCAGGGTCAAACTTGGGTTTTATTACTGATTTCTTTCTCTCTCTCAGTCATGGCATTAAGGTAAACTATAAGACTAGTTGATTCTGTCTTTTTATTATCTCTAGAATTCATTAAGCCCTCTGTAACCCCATGACTTCATTGCTTTGGACAACCATCAACTTTGTCTGGATTATTCCAAAGTTCCCCTAACTGTTCTTCCAGCTTCTGTCCTCATTAATTAATGATCTACATTACAACTTTCTGAAAACACAGCTGAGTATGCTACTCTCATTGCCTAGACTCTCTCAATGGCTGAAATATCAAGTTCAGACCTTCTTAATTTGGAAAAGACTGAACTCTGTTCATCTCTCATTCCCCCATCTCACCACCCACAATCTTATCCAGTCATTTATGTTACTGAGAATTAATTAATTAATTTATTTATTCATTTATTTATACATTCAGGCATATAAATACTGAGTACTTTTGTGGGCCTGGCACTGTTTTAATTGCTGTAAAGTTTTCATTTAAGAAGACAGGACATTGTCCAGTGTTATGTAATAGGTGGGAAAGCAAACAGGTAACCAAATGCACGCAACAGTATCAAATAGTGATGGCCTGAGGAGTTGGAGCTCGATTGTAATCAGAATGGTAAGAGGAGACCTGTGATATTTGAGCAGAAATTTGAATGAGAAGGACTGAGCCATGCAAATGTTGGGAACACAGCATTCCAAGAAGGCAGAACCATGCGTGCAAAGGCTCTAAGGCAAGGCCAGGCCAGCAAAAAGGATTTTGTGTATACTGAGCAAGAGTCACAGGAGGTGGGATTAGAAGGGGATGGCAGACAGATGGTGCAGAGCTTTTTATACCAAGTGCAATAGGAAGATTGTAGAAAACTTTGAGCAGGGAAGACATGAAGAAGTATACCTTTAGAAAGATCCCCCGGTTGCTCCATAGAATATAAATTCTAGAAGGTGCAAAATAGAAATAAAATCACCAAGGAGGCTGGAAAATTTCAGTTATTTTACATAATTTCACCAATTAGAAAAAGTTAAGAGAGAAAGAAAAGCAAGATTTAGACTTCAAATCCTGGGGGCTGGCTTTTACTATATGCTCCTAAGTCCATAATTTCTTTGCTGAGATCCCTGATGTCCTCACCTGTGCAATGAAGATTATAATTCAAGCTTATCCGGAGTAAAAGAAGTAAATTAAGCAAACATGGTGAGGCATGGAAAACTATAATGTACTAAGCGTGAGTTACATGATTGAAACTGATCATTTCTACTTTTCAAGCTGTTGCTTTGGTAAGATTTTTACTCAAAAACCCATGAATTTAAATTTTAGCAATACAGACACTCCCACCAACATGAATCTCATTGGTTCTCACTATACTACAGTAGTAGACTGTTGATCAAAGGAAACAAAATTTCGGTTAAACAGGAGGAATAAGCTTTAGTGGTCTATCGCACAGAACAGTGACTATGGTAAATACTAATGCATTGAATATCTCAAAACTTCTGAAAAAGTAGATTTAAAATGTTTTCACCACACACACAAAAATAAGTATGTGAGTTGATAGATTTGTTAATTAGCTTGATTTAAATATTCCACAATGTGAATATATATCAAACCATCACATTGTACTACATAAATACATAATATATACAATTATTATTTGTCAATTGAAAATACAATAGAAACATACATATATATATATATATATATATTTTTTTTTTTTTTAAACCAGTAAACAGGAAAGGTATTTCCGGGTTTGATTTACTGGAAAAGCAGACATGATAAATTGAAAATATCTCTATAAGAGGCAAAATCCTTTCAAGGAAATAACCTGCCATTTTGAGCCTCTGGCCTATGTAGTTTTTTAAAATCTTGGGCCATTTGACAACTATGTGCTTAGATAACTTGAATGAGAAAATGGTAAAAGAAACATGGTCCCTGTTCTGAAGCACTGTGCCATGAGAAGAAGAGGAAGAAATAACTCCAAGCCTATCTCTGATGTAAGGCAGGCTCATCTATGTTCTAATGGGAAACAAAAGCATATCCAGTGGTTGAAGAGAGAATATTTGCTTTAACAGGTGCCTTGTAGGAAGAAGAGAACTGAGATAAGGGGAACAGGATGTATGTGTGGCAGGGAGATGTGTTCCTGGAGGACAGTGACAATAGGAACAAAGGCACTGAAGCCAGAAATCATGGCACAGGTTCTCATAGCAGAGAGTGGCCAAGGGTTTGGGAGAACAGTGCATGTCTGGAAAATAATGAGAAAGAAAATTGTCAAGGTAGGTCTGGGCGAAAATGCGTATATTGCTAAGGCTTGAATAATAAACTGAAGATTTCGACCTGATTCTGTGTCTGATGAAGAGGCACCAGCTGGCAATTTTTGAGGAATGATGAGATATTGAGAAGGAATCATGGTTAAGAAGTTCAGGATAGGTAATATATGAAACATAGCTTTACAGGTACTGTATAGTAATATTTAAGTGACTGGAGTATCTGCATCGCTGGACAAAATTCAGTTATCAAGTTCATTTGAGGACTATTTGTGTTAGTGGTCAATTGCTGTGTGGCAAACCACTCTGAAATTTAGTATTTTAAGCAAAAATCTAATTATGCCTGTGGATTATGTGGGTCAGAAGTTTGGAGAGGATACTGCAAGAATGTCTTCTTTTTGCTCCATGATAACTGGGACCTCAGCTAGGGGCATTCAAATGTCTGGGAGCTGGAATTATATGGAGGTCTTTTAATCACATGTATGAAACCTAGGCTGGAAAGACTGGAAACTGGGCACAGCTGGGACCATTGGCCACCTTCATGTGGCCTCTCCATGTGGCTTGGGCTTCTTTCTACATGGTTACTTTGACTTAGTCAAACTTCTTACTTGCAGTAAGAGCAAATGTTCTCACAGACAAAGCAGCAGATGAATGGACTTTTATTGTACAGTATTAGAAGTCACATAGTGTCACTGGTGCTGTACAGGGATCAACGTTGATCAAAGCAGACACAAGCCAATTCGGATTTAAGGGTGGGAGACATATACCTCACTCTCTATGGGAGGAACATGAAATCAGTGGGCATGTTTTAATGTCTTCGCATGTTTCACCTAGATAACTTCATAGATACAATGTTTGTTTCAGTAAAATATAGGTTAATCAAACCACATGTTTTTCATGTGAGAGTCATGGAAGAGAACATAAAAGTTTTCTTTAGACCTTAGGTTTTTTTTTTTATGGTGAATTTTTTACAAGGTCCTTCAATAAAACTAAGATGCAGGGAAACATAGTCACCTGCAAAATCAAGTAGTTCTAATCTTTCAATTAATGTAATAATTTCATTTTTTAGTAATAATGCTTTTAATAGTGGTTAAGATACAGCTGACATTAAGTAATGACATTCAAAGTAGTAGATCAATCGACTTATATGTATTACAGATTGAAAACTCACAATTTAAAAATTAGTATGCACATAATCTTAGTATCTCCTTTTTAAAATAAGCAAATCGATGAAGCTGAGATATAACTAAAATTAGAGCCACATGCATGGGGCATATGAGAGTTCCTGAGAGAGGCATCTAACCCAATATGTAGAAGTAAAAGTTTTCTACAGGAAATGTCATCTGAACTTAATCTTAAAAAAAAGTAGTATCTATTCAAGCCACAGAGTAAAAATTTCTAGTCTGACTGTAAATTAAAGATGTGGTGACAGATGTAGCTGGAGAGGTAGGTAAGACTTAGATAATGGAGGAACTTGTTATAATATGGGTATTGGTTTTTTTTCTAGTTAGTAAATACAGTACCCACTCATGGTAGTTTGTCTTAGACAATATTGTTTTATGCCTCTTCTTCCAGAGCAATCATTAATTATGTCTTTTTCGCTTACAAATGTTTGGGTATAGTGTGGAACTAGAAAAAAGGTGTGGTCCTTCTACTAATGGGAACCATCAATAGTCTTTAAAAATAAAAAAAGAAAGACATTTTTGATTTGTAGTTTAGAGAGATGATTTTAATGCCCTAGAAAGAGTAGAAATTGAGGGCTTCTTAGGGGTGGTTGCAAAGATCTAGGGGACAATTTCTGAGATATTAAATAACAATAAGAATGGGGAGAAGGGTGTGTATTGATGATATCCAGCCACCCTTGTTGATTGGATATATATGTAAGGAATGAAGAAGACGAAACAGACACACCTGCTTTCCAGTTATTTTACCTAGGTAATTGGCTGGTTGTTAGATCTTAAACTGAGGTAGTGAACATCTTTCCTGTCAGCCATTGTGTTTTTATTATTAAGGATGGTATGGAGGTGAGTAATAAAACTAATCTTAAAGGGAATATACCTATCTAGGGATAATGATTCTTTGTGCAAAAATGCTGACCCTAAACCAGTGGTCTCCAAGCTTTTCTGGATTTTACATAAAAATTAATGTTAAAAATAAAATAAAGCAAGCATATAAATGCTTGATAGATGCAATGGTTTGAATGTATTCTTCAAAGATCATGTGTTGGAAACTTAATGCCCAATGCTACAGTGCTGAGAGGTGGGACCTTTAAGAGGTGATTAGATTATGAGGGCTCTGCCCTGATGAAAGAACTAATGTCCTTATTGTGAGAGTGGGTATGTTATAAAGGCATGTTCAGCCCGCTCTTATTCTCTCTCTTTTGCACCTGCTTTCTCTTCCACCTTCTGCCATGGGATGAGGAAGCAAGAAGGCCCTCCGAAGATGCCGGCCCCTGGACTTTTGGCTTCCTAGCCTCCAGAACTGTGAGCCAAATTAACTTCAATTGTTTATGGTTACTCAGTCTGTGGTATTCTGTTATAGCAGCACAAAACAGACTAAGACAGTAGGGCACCAAAACCAGCAGCTTTTTAATTCTTTCCTGCTACCTCCTCTTACCTGAAATTGTAAGTTGGTCCTTAATTTTTCTCAGTAACTTAGTCCATTTTTTGTTGCTATAATTGAATAAGATAAACTGGGTAATTTGTAAAGAATACAGGTTTATTTAGCTTATGGAGTTTCTGGAGGTTGGTAAGTCTAAGGACATGGTGCTGGAATCCAGTGAGGGCCTCCCTGCTACCACAGCCTGAATATTACAAGGTGAGAGGGCAAGGGCATGTCAGCTCAGGTCTCTCTTCCACTTCTTATAAAGCCACCAGTCCCATCATGGGGGTACCACCCTGATGACATTACCTAATTTTAATTACCTTCTAGAGGCCCTACCTCCAACTACCATCCATGAATAAATTTAAGGATTAAGTTTCTAACACACGAAAATTGGGAGACACATTCAAACCACAGCACTCAGTAATTTCCAAGGTTTTTAAAGTCTCATTAAAAGTGCCCAGTCTAAATCATTCTTTCATAGTATTAATATCTCATCCAATTTAAATCTTCTCCATGCCAGCCTGGGCCCAATTTAAATCCAGAAGCCTGACATGGGTTGGGGTGAGCTCACTGTGAGAATGGGAACGTGGGCAGGGGGTGAGAGAGGAGGCATGCAGAGGTAGCTTCTCTATTTTTTCCCCAACTCCTGATTCACATCTTCTGTCACTATTCTGCCTTTTGGTTCTCCAGGAATGGGCAGAAGAGCAAAGGAAGTAAGAGCAAAAAAGGTCTCCAGTGACAGAGTTGTAACTTTTATCAGTGCTCTCTGGGTGGAAGCATAGTTCTATATTATGGAGTCTTTTGGAGCATTTTTGCCAGTCTATGGAGCTTCCTCTCTTTAGCGCTCTGTGAATGCAGTTTGCTGGTACTGGTAAAGTTTCCTCTGACTGTCTGCTTAAACTTCCCCTCAGTACCTACTGTCCAGGGACATCTTCACTCTACGTGAAGAACATGTGGGTAAAGTCCATTTCAAAGTTTCCTAACAGAGGCCAGTGGGGAAGACTCACATCTGACCTACCACTGAAGGAATGTGACTCATTCCTACTGTGGGATGCTCTCTTTAGTCTGCTATCACAGGCCACTGCAGCCAACTTCACTTCTAGAGTTTTCAGGAGATGCCTAGCATCTCTGAGTGTGGTTCTTTGAAATCCTTTGGGTTGATTGGAGAAGAACATGGGGGAGGAATAGAAGATACCACAGTCTTCCAATATTTCTATCCTTAAAAAAGTTCTCTCTACAATCTTTTGATTAATTTCTTACCTTCCCCTTATAAATTCTTCACCGAGGTAATGAGCCGATAGTTACATTGATTTCACTGTCTCTTAGCCTATCCTGTATAGATATCTGATCTAGAATCTGCTTTTTCAGCTTTCTTAGTCTAAGTCTAAGAACATTTAAGACTACATTTAATATTCTGATATATTCACTAAAATATTTATTAATATGTCAGTTATATAAATTACTAAACTAAAATAAACAAAAACTTAAAATATATTTAAGAATTCAAAAAAATAAGTAATATTTTTAATGCATTTAAAAATTTTATCAATGGTACATTAATTTAAATTTAATTTTATTGATTCTTACAGAGCATAAGGTGATTGAATATTTTTGATATCTTAAAAATCTTGATATAGTCTGTATGATACAGGGATCAGATTTTTGTATTTAAATTCAACTTATTTTTGCACTTGATGTAAATGACTTTTATGATGGAAGGAACTCCTGAAAGTACATAGACATGAATAAAAATACATGGGTGGTTGTGCTTACTAAATTACTACATCATGATCGTGTCTTATCATAGATTGGGTGGTTTAAGAACAGACTTTTAGTTCTCATCGTTCTGGAAGCTGTCAGTTTGAGATCAGAGTTCTTAGTGCGGGCTCCCTTCCTGGTTCACAGACAGCCATGTTCTCTTTGTATCTTCACATGCAGGAGAGAGAGAGGTAAGGTGAGCTCTCTCATGCCTCTTCTTACAAAGGCACTAGGTCCCATTTCCAGATATCATTACATTGGGGATTAGCTGCAATGTATGAATTTTGGAGGGACACAAACATTCACTCAATAGCATGCACTTTTCAATCACATCTACCAATTATGCAACAATTTTTATTGAATTTTTATCTGTAAAATTTCTATCTTTTCTTATATTGATCGTTTATTCTCACAAACAAATCAGAAAAGATGACAACTTCATCTTTTCATATTTTAACAAATGGATTTAAGATACACTGAAACTCTTCCATGGGAAAGTTCTGTTTCCATTTTTAGTGTACACATGTGAGAGTTTATATGGTAACAAAATCAGAAAATGATCAAGACACTACCAAGCACCCATTTTCTAAATACTTTTTCTCCTTGCATAAGTTTTTTTTGTTTTGTTTTAAACAGCAGTGATTTTTCTCACTCCTTGCTGAAACAACATATTTGACTTGAAGGGAAAGATTAAGTGATCATTTTTTCACACGTATTTCCAAAATTGCACAGTTTTGACAGCCAGCTGTCACAACAAACATTAAATACTTGTTTCTTTAATAATTCTCTTTTTAAAAGAAAGGTGACTACAGCCATACCAGCAAGAACACACCTGATCTCATCTAAAAGAAAGGGGAATGATTACATTTTACCACTTTGCAGTTTATTTACTTACTTATTTGTTTATTTATTTTTACAATGATATGACCAGTGAACCTCATGTAATACAAAAGATTGTTATGACCTCTCTATCATTCAAATATATTTTTGTAATTATCGTTAGATTAACCTCATTGAACTTTCAGCAGAACTTGCTTAATTCTGGTTTTACCTTATTTGCTATAACAGCTTTCCTGTGAAGACTCATTGAGTGAATCTCCCAGTGTAGCTCTTCAGCCTTGCTCTGTAATCTCTCTGTCTGTTCTTCTCTCTCAATTCCAGTCAAAGTGTTACATTAGACGTTGTCATTCAGTTTTTTTCCTTCCATTTTAAGCTTTGTTTTTTCTTCACTTACTAATGTTGAGGATTTTTTTTTTTGATACATCATTTCTCTAATAGCCCCTTTGGTTCTTTTTACATTTCATTATTGAAATGCTATGCAGCAAATGCATATGCAAGCTAAGAAAGGCGGGGAAAACATCTGTATTTTATTTCTTCAACTGCGTAATGAAAATGACTTAATTTGTTCTAATACATATTTCTTCAAAATTTCAATAATATTTTCTATCTACCTGACAACACTATTTGCAAACAAAATAATGCATTTTAATTTGTCACCAAATTATTTGACACACATCATCTCAGTCATTTTTACTGTGCCAGGAAGAATTAGTGTTCCTCATAAGAAAAAGACGTCAAGAGATTCTGAATGTTGACTTTAAAATTTATTGCTAATTGTGATGGCATAATTTTAATGGTATTACTCAAATCTCAAGTCAAAATATATACATTTTCATCTATATTCAAATCTCATCTATATTTCAAATGATTCCTAGGTAATTTTATTTATTTATATATTTGCTGATTTAGATATTTTTATTTTTGGCATTTCTTATTTTTTTATTATACATGCATGTGGGGTATAATGTTCATTTTCAGTAATTTTGTACAATGTTTGGTGGTTAGATCAGTATAGTTAGCTTATCCTAGATAATTTTATACTTTTAACCAATTCTTATTAGATCTCATAAATTGATTTTTGTTGTGTTTTTTTGTTGTTGTTGTTGTTGTTGTTAACCTTGTACTGTGGTTAATGAAAAGGTTACTTAATGGAGAATAGGCAAAGCATTAGCTTGACCATTTTCTTGTTCTCTACCTTGGCTTCTGTTATTAGTATTATCTTAAATTTAAGGGTTATGTGCAGTAATATTTTAAAACTATATCTTCAGTTTAGGGAGGTTAGTTTGCTTAAAACTTTAGAGCATAATCCATAAATCCACCTGCATGGATCAGGTGAAAGTGATCCATGTTTCCATATGCTAAAAGTGAAAAAAGTAAGTGAGGGCATATCTTAACCACTCTGTCCCATAGAACTTCCACTTCTCTCCTCAGAATAACTTCACAGTACACCTCACATGATGGTCTCACAGAGACCACATGAGGGACCACGACCACTCCAAATACTTAATACCAGTAGAGCCTGTTTTCTTATTTTTGAGCTGTATTTTCTTTGTGCTCAGTAGCACATGTTTACACATCTCCTGGTGTGCACACATCCCACTTTCAGGAGTTCTGTTCTGGACCAAACTGTTTCCAGAAATCGAATTCACCTCCAAAGAAGAAAATTAGTCCAACAAAATTGAGAATCCCTAACTGCTATGAATTCCATCCTTATATTGATCCAAAATCTATATAGTCAGACCATTCACCAGCTAGTCCTAGGTCAGCCAATGGTGGTAGATGCAAAATGAGAGCACCTTAAATATTTCATTATTCATTCTTTAATGCATGTAATTTGGGTTACCAAATGATTTGTGTGGTTAAAACAGTTATAAACAACATCTAAACAGAGATTGCTTTCATGTATTTCCATAATAATTGTCTAACAGAGTTTAAATGACACACTAACATTAAATGACAATTTGTTGTCATACTCAGTTTCATCACCAACCTTACTAGTAGAAAAATTTTGTAATTCTCCAAGACAGATCTTCTGAACTGACCCATGAATATCCTGAAATTTATATGTCTAGCTCTTTTGATTCATTTGGAAAGAACTTATTTCCTCCCTGTACGAATAATGCCTACAATAAAAAATGTTCCTTCATTTCCATGGCATAAACTGATGCATCTTTAAGGTGGACATTTGTTCTATGCCATTTTAATGTTAAACTGAGATCAGGAAAGAAGCTCAATCAGAGGGTTTCATCATGAATGCCAGAGAAAAGGCAACACCTCACCATATCATGGAAAAAAACTCCCTAAACTGGCCATAATGTAATGACAAACACAGTCTATCAAGAGCATGCTGTCTCTGGTGGGGTGATTTTAGTAAATATGAGAACATTGAAAGGTACACAGTCAAAAATCTCACACATTCAGCAAATGTAACCCTGGAGTTAGCATTGTTAGTGATTGTCCTTAATAAGGGTGTTTTGGGTCATATAGGCTTCTAAAAGCACAGAATATTTCTCATCAGCTTTTTTATTTTTATTTTTTCCTGAAGATAAATACTTAATATGGTGGATTTTCATTGAGTGGCCTGAGAGTAAACTGTTTTCAATAGCCATTTAATAAGGTCTGTGTACATTTCAGGGACAAGGCCACATAGGTGGACTTCTAGTTATGATTATATATCTTTTACCCATTCATATAAAATTAAGGTGACCTTATAAAATGCCTCCTAACTGGTCTCTTAAGAGTAAAGGGTATGCAAATATTGCCCAAGGCAAGAAATGAGGCATGAACTAGGACTGTCCCAGGCAAAGCTATATGCCTGTTCACCCCATGTAAAATGTGTGATGGTCAGCAAACACACAGCCAGTGTGGCCCAGGATTTTTTTTTTTTTTTTTTTTTTACAGTAGTTCTCTCTTAACTTGCTGTGCAGCAGAATGCTCTGGACTGCTTGTTAAAGTGCTGATGCCCAGGTCTCGCCTCCTAGATGGTTAGATTATTCAGTTTTAGGTTTCTGGTTGATTCTGAACACAACATTATTCAACTCAAAACTAGTGTAGGCCACTTCCTTCTGAATCCCTCTATATTTGTAGCATGCAGTGGAATGGCTTATATGCATACTTAACCTATTCATCCTCCTTTTTTATTTTGAATCTAGGATGCATATTTCTCACATTTTAACATCTTGAAAATCTGGATACATCTTACGATTGATGGCATCTTAAAATCAGAACATAATTTTCGGTGCTTGTGCATTTATGAACTTGGTTTGTTGCTCCTGGAGGCATGACTGGACAACTGTAGCCCATCAATGTTGATGTGCTACACATCATACAGTTTTTTAGTTAATAAACTTAAGTTTGAGGATAATACAAAGAAAGAATATGAGACCTAGTTATTGTCCCAGGAGTTTCTATTGACACCTTCAGATACAAGTAAGAAAACAGAAGCATCAAATTTTGCCTAATCGGTGTCAGCAAGTTTAAAAAATATCTCCTGAAGGCAATACCGGGGTGTTCTGTTATGAAATATTCATTACCAGTGAATTTGTTGGCACAGAATTTTCTGTGGAAAAACTCCAGCACTGATGACTCTGAGTTAAAGCATTGTTCCAAACAATTGGAGTCAGGATGAAGAAGTTTTAAGAATATCTTAACATAATTATTTACCTTTATTTTTCCTTTTTATGTTAGGATAAAAGTCTAAGTCTAAATGAGCACTTCCAATTAAAAATAACAAATTTTAACTGATAAAAGTGTGACATCTTTGTTTATTTGGCAGAATTTCTTATTCTTTAGTGTTACCTTAAAAATGTTATGTTAAAATTAATAATGTCAGAGACTTGATGACACACGATATATACCCTAGTCAAAAAGAAAAAAAAAGTTAAAATCTTTGGCAGTTTTTCTTGCTATGCCACTCAGTCATCCTATGCCCCAGAGTGAGGGTATAACAAGGGACATTAATATCAGTTAATCTCAGTTCCTCTGCACCTCTCATAATATGAACATTTCCCCACGAAGTATGTGAATTCAGTGTTAAAGGTTTTTTAAACATGTTCCTTTAAATTAAGCAAAGTAATTATCTAGAATGTTTTATAAAGCTCTTATCTAAAATGTTTTATGTTAGAAAAAAAAAAAAAAACCTAGCTGGGTGTTCTGATGAATTTTCAAGGGCAGTTTTGAGTCTGCAAAATGACTAGACCAAACCAATGCCTGGTTAAGGTTGTCTCCACTGTATAAGCACGGGCGCACAAAGGAAAGGTTGACTCCCTGTCAGATTTCATAGGATGTTTGCAAAGTTGTAAACCACCAAAAGCAGCCAGGAAGAGGAGATTCAGGCCTACATAAGGAGGAATTTGGGTTCCTGCTCCCGTCTTCCACAGTTTCCCTCTCTAGTTGTGTTTCTTTTCAGCCTATCCAGGGAAGCCCAGCTGCCAGCAGACAACAGGCTGAACGTTAGCCAGCTGCTTTATAACTGTGTTAGCCAGAAGCCCTCATGAGAAATATTTTTCCTGGAAAATAAATTATAACATGTCTAAGTGGTGCCTGACAAAGCTAAACAGTAGGCATGCTGCTCTATTGCAAATTCATCTGCAGTCTCTGGGTAGAGAGACAAATAAAAGCACTTCATCAAAATCAGTCACAGAAACCCAGGAATACCCATAGGAGACCGCTAAACTCTAAATACCAATCAATTTCTCCAACTTTTTTTTGTCAAACTTGCAAGTCCTTTTAAGCACTGTCTTCTTGGACTGCCAGGCAGCAGCTGGCTGGCGTGGAGAAAGATCGGGAGTGCAGTTTGGGGGCCTTCTATGACACAGCATTTTATCTAACCGAGGACCCTTGTCTCTGAAGGGCTTATTGGGCCTTAGAGCATCAATTAAGGGTAAAGCTAAAAGACTGACTTTCATTTTTTAATATTTTTAGTGTCTGCCCAAAGAAGTTTGCCTAAACATACTAGGAAACAATATAAAAAGAAAATGTATTAAAAATCTACCTCTCTCTGACTG
>NW_007730997.1:192174-206945 GCF_000696425.1 Galeopterus variegatus | reverse complement strand
GGGCTGCAGGGGTCTGGCAGCTCCAGACCCCAGCTCTAGCTCTACATATGCTGTTCCTTATGTCTCTCTGCCTGTGTGGTTCTAGCACACCATAGTCCATTACATAGGAATTATGGACTCTGGAACTCAGGACTCAAGCTGTAGATTGATAACAAAGTTGAGATGATTTGAAAAATATGTAAAATAGTAAACGTAACAACAATGAAACAGAATAGTTCCATGCTAAGTGTATTTTGTGCTAAATCTTATATTTTAGTCACAATCTACCAGGAAAACAAACCATTTCAGGCTTTTATAACAGAAATATTTAGTGTAAAAAATTGGTAACACAGGAGATGGAAAGGCTGAGAAGCCAAACAAGAAACCGTGAGGCAGCCGAGAAATGAGTGACAGTGAGAAGTCCCTGAGACACTGAGGACTGGAGGGTCTGGGAGGAGGTAAACCCCGGAGCCCAGGAGCCAGGGACGCCTGGCAGAAATAGGCACCACCGCAAAGGAGATTCAGCCAATGCCAGAGACACTGCCCAAGGAGGAGATGAGAGAATATTCTGGCTTCCTCACTTTGAACTCCTACATGCACCTCCCACTAGCTAAATCCGCTGACCTGGGAGCCTAGGAAACACAGCCTGCAGGAGTCAGTTTCTCTGTGATGTACAGTAGAACTGAGAGAGTGTGGAGAGGCACATAGTCCCAGGACCGGCTCAGCTGCATATTTTACTTAATATAAGCAACACATGAACACTTGCCTTGATTTACAGTTATGATGGCAAATGTAACCAGAAGCTAACAATGAAAAGAAAAGGAAGTTAAATGCAACTCACTTCCAAATGTCATATTATTAACTTCAGTACTTAGTTGTGAGTTTTTCATCATATCCTTGCAATCAAATAGATATAATCAATTTCATTAAGTATATATAGAAACAATCATTAATAAGACTATGTTCTAATCACATATGACAACACAACTAACACTGTCATGGCAGGTATCACTTTAACAAATTCTAATTTCTTTCTATAATGTAGTATTACTTTCAATCATCATGGTAACACAATTTATTAAATATGTTTCTCTTTACTCAAGATGGGTAAAAGTGCTTCACATGGAATTCTCAAGAACCACAGGGAACCCATCTGCGGTAGACCATGAAGTAGACAAGAGCTTGCAGTAGACCATGAGCTAGAGCAAAATGACTCAAATATAAATAACAACTGAAAAAAATGCAAACAACAAATTGAAAACAATCTTATCCAAAATACCCTGGATGTGGATATTTTATTAAAAATACCCCACCTGAGAAATAGTCATCTTGCATATACCAATAAATGATTAAGGTGGCTTTCATGTTGTAGTTTCTTTTTTTAAGAAAATTGTTATGCAGTTTATGGGTAAAGCCACAAAATGTCATAGGCGAAGAATGGTTTTAATTATTATCCATTGTGGACACACTGTTTCATTGCATTTATGGACTTAAATCACATGTATTTCCAAAAGAGATTCCATATGAATTAAAATGAAAGTACAATATAATACAACTGAACCATTAACCCAAAATTAAAAATGTGTTAATAATAAAAGGAGAAAAAGTAAAAGTATATCATGAAATTCTTTCTAAAAACAATTATGCCTGAAATTCCTAGAAGCCAAAACAAAGAAGAAAAATGCTAGGTTTGGCAGCTTTCAGAGTCAAAAAGGAAACATATGTTCCCTGGATGGAAAAAGCTGTATGTTTCAGTCACATTTCCAGCCTTACTCAGGTTGAACAGTGACATCATCACCCTGAACTCGGATAGAAAAATGTTGGTCTGATTGCAGTCAATGTGCTAAAGGCCCATGCAATAAATTCAAGGGATATTGATCTGATTTCTTACTTAAAGATCCAGTGATCCTTATCAGAGTAGTAATCATCATAATTTTCTAAAATTCTAATTTTAATTCATTGCCTATGGCTTTTGTAAAATTTCTGATTGCACATGTAGATTTTTTTCAAAATTATGTTATTGCTTCTAGGATTATTTTTGGGTCTTGAGAAAGCTGTCATGACAACACTTTTGGTAAAAATCAGACTGTGAATGATTAGAAACAACTTAATAATTCAAGAGTTTGAAATGGATAATTTTGCATTAGAAAACAGAATTGGAAATCCCAATCATATTGATTCTTAGTTTCATTTTGGTGGAATGAGCTCCATTATAAAGTTCAACATGGAAATAGATCACTATTGCCATCTCCTGGCAAGTAAACCACATAACTACAATTTAAGTCTTTTTGAGGAGCCATATATTGTGTGAAAGCAAGATTACCCCATAACTAGGCAATAAAGTATTGAATATTTATTGTAAGACCATCATTGGATATTTATTCTTTACTCCTATAAGACCTTTACAAAAATCCATTAGAGTTGATAAATAGTAGCATTTGTTTCATGAGCTCTTTATGTTGAACAGAAATTCTGCTTGTTATGACTTTTTAAATTAAATGCATATGATGGATCTACCTGTGATTGAAGCAAATATTAGAGCTGCTTCAAAAAGAGAGCTTAGAAAATTTTTGCCATGCGTTGGCGAAAAGGAGCCAGGATTGTACCACTGCATGCAGCCAAGAAAGTGACAGGTAGCTTTCCACCATATCATAAAGCTGATGGAATGGATAACAGCTTTGACAGCATTAATCCATCTTTCTGCTGTGGGGGCTTTCACAGGAGATGAATGATACACCCCCCTCAGCTTGCCCTGTCATCTTGCTGCATTTCTCTTTAATTTCTCTGCCTTGCTTTTGTTCTCCTTTCCAATCTGCTGTTGTTGATGCATTGAACCCACTTCCCTCCCTTCCTCAAATCCGGACATCAAATCACCAGCTGCATCTGAGCCTGGTTCATGTACTCCCTGCCTGAGATGCCAGCTGAGCCATTTATGAACTAGACGTCACTCAAGTCTGCAAGCTGTACTCCAGAGTACTGTCCAGTCCTAGAGAATCCAAATTCTTGCTGCTGCTGTGTGAAAAAAAGAGAACAAGATACGGCTTCAAGTCATCACCCTCCAGAACAAAAGGCCACATTCCACATAGTTCTTAGGTTTGACATGTCACCTTCTCAAACTAATCATTTTATCAAGAATGAACATAATAATGAACTTCCCCAAGGTGGGTTGAAAGCACTGAGACTACTGACATTTTTTAAAAAATTCTTCTGAAGTCATTTCTTGGAGGAGGAAGGGAAATGCATAGTTGTTGTTGTTGTTGCTGTTTTACTTATACTACATTTTATCATAAATTTTACCTAATCCATTCCATTCCCTACTGACTCGCTGAAGATCACATTTAGTTTTCACTAAGGTGAAAAAGGAATGAACGTTTGAGAAACCAGCCTGGATTTGAGCTTTGAAGCATGAAATCACTCCAGTTAAGTGTCCTGGTGGTCCTCTGCTGAAGTTTCACATTACCTGCCCGTTGTACCCCTAGTTAAGCCAATTTCCTGAAGAGCCAAGCCTGGGAAAACAACAAGAGGGGATAATTTCCTGTACTTAGACATAAAACACCTGATGAAGCCAAAGTGCACAGGGCAGATCAAAGAGAATGACTCTCGAAAAATGCTCTGTTTCTGTATTGCAGCCAACCACTAACTAGCTCAGGGAACCTTCCCTTTTAGAGAAAACGTCAGATAAATCTATGAGAAGAAAACTCTCACAGAAATAACAAAAGGATTTTTAGAGGAGGATGGAAGGTCAAAGTAAATAAAGATTATAGTAAAAATAAGAAGTCAAAATTGTAAAATGAGAAAATCCAAACAGATAGGCATTTGAATAAACATATTCAAAGCAATAATAGCACTAAAAGTTCACACACATAGCACTTGCTGTGTACCAGATAAGGCACTAATCATTTTACATATATAAACTCATTCAATTTTCACAACAATCCTGTTACCTCCATGTAACAGATAAGGAAACAGACAACAGAGAGGCTTGGAAACACTCAGGGTGGACTCACGATTCCAACCCAGGTGGTCTGGTTCTTAACCACTATGTTCTTCTATCTCTCCTAAATGTATTTATACTATATCCATATCTTGAATACTCAAATTCTCTCCCCCCACTCTTTGATATATTTAACTATTACAGTAAATAAGTTATATAAAATAGTTTCCCCATTTTACAAATGGGTAAACCAAAGCTGCCTAAGTTCCAGGAACTCCTAAGTGGCAGAGCTAGGATGTAAATCCAAATCCAACATTCTTCCTGCCACACCTCACTGAATTCCAGAATATGACAGCCATGAAAATGCACTGCTCAGATTTCCTGCTGCAGGGACATAGTTTGCTGAGAGACTCAACTATCTTTCATTTGTATCTACTACCAGATCCGTACCAAGGTAACAGTGACTGAGCACATCAGGGGTATTAATGCAGGCCTGTTCCTACGGTAAAACAGGACTATCCTATTGGGAGACTTCAGCTCACAGGCTCCCATGATCTTGCCTAAAACTTTATTTTTTAGAGTAGTTTTAGATTTACAGAAAAACTTTTGTTAGTTTTTGAGCAATGCATTTTTATCATTTTAATTGAGTTGGAGTAAGAATAGAAGTATGCAACTATATTTATCCATTGATAATCTTGTAACCAGATAGGAGGTTACTATATCAATTGTACACACATACAAGTTGAGTAACTTCTCACTTAAAAAGACTGCATGTAACCAGGGCATTCGTACTTACTCTTGATATGTGTTGATTAAAAAAAAGTTTTACTTCAATTAAATTTTAGATTTTTCTAATAATTAGTTTGATTATAAGTCAAATTTTCATTGAGACATTAAGTCCACATTCTTGTCTACTTTGTAGGATTTTTTGTTTTGCTTTGTTTTGTTCATTTAACTCACAAAAATTACATATATTTATGGTGTGAAACCTGATGTTTTGATATATGTATACACTGTGGAATGACTACATCAAGCTAATTAACATATCTATTACCTCACGTACTTGTTATTTGTTTGTGATGAAAACATTTAAAAATCTATTCTTTCAGCAATTTTCAAGTATACATAAATTGTTATTAACTATAATCACCATGTTGTACAATAGATCTCCTATACCCTATAATGGAAATATTGTGTCCTTTGACCAACATCTCCCCAATCTCCCTCTACCCCTTGCCCCCTGGTAACCACCATTCCACTCTCTGCTTCTATGAGTTCTTTTTTTTTTTTTTTTTAGATTCCACATATAAGTGAGAACATACAGTATTTATCTTTCAATGTCTGGCTTATTTCACTTAGCATGATATTTTCCAGGTTGTTTACCCAAGCTGTCTCAAATGACAAGCTTTCTATCTTTTTTAAGACTGAATGGTATTCCATTGTTTATGTTTACCACATGTTTTAAATCCATTCATCCATTGATGGACACTTGGGTTGATCACATATCTTGGCTATTGTGAATAATGCTCCAATGAATGTGGGAGTATAGATATCTCTTTCATATACTGATTTCATTTCTTTTGGATATATAGAAGTAAAATTGCTGGATCATATGGTAGTTCCATTTTTAACTTTTTGAGAAACTTCCATATGTTCTCCATAACTGCCGTACTAATTCACATCCCCACCTACTGCCAACTGATTTTCAACAAAGGTGCTGAAGATACACAATGGGGAAAGGACAGTCTCCTCAATAAAATGGTGTTGTGAAATCTGCATATCCACATGCAGAAGAATGAAATTGGACCCTTATCTCAACCCATATACAAAAGTCAACTCGAACTGGTTTAAAGACTTAAATGTAAAACCTGAAACTATATAAAACTACTAGAAGAAAACATAGGAGAAAAGTTCCTTGACATTGGTCTTCGCAGATTTTTTGGATATGATCCCCAAAGCAAAAATAGACAAATAAAACTACACCAAACTGTAAAATTTCTGCACTGCAAAGGAAACAATCAACAAAGTGAAGAGACAACCTACGGAATGGAGAACATATTTGTGAACCATATGCCTGATAAGGGGTAAGTATCAAAAATATGCAAGGAACTCAGATAACTCAATAGCAAGAAAACAAATAACCCAACTTAAAAAATGAGCAAAGGACCTGAATAGAAATTTCTCAAAAGAAGACATACAAATGGCCAATAGGTAATTTGAAGAAATGCTCAATATCACTAATTACCAGTGAAATGTGAATTAAAACAAATGTGAGATATCACCTCACACCTTTTAGGATGGCTATTATTAAAAAGACAAGAGATAAATGATGAGGACGATATGGAGAAAAGGGAACGCTTGTACGTTGTAAGGTTTTGAACAAGACTTCCACACTCTGTAAGTGGCCAGGTTGCAAACTGGTCATTGAACTCTGAGCTTGGAAAAAACTCTTTGTTTTGATTGATTCTGACAAAGGTTTTTTAATCTGTTCACTTAGAACTTGACAAATATCAAAGCACTTTCTGAGGCACTGTGGAAATACTGGTATGACATATCAATCTATATTCTATACTGCATGGTACCTTATCTTTTACTATGTGAAAGGTAACAGTGTGCCAACTTTTACTATGCCATACATAGCATAACCACACCCTGTCATTCTATGCTATATTGCCGTGATTTCTAGTGTCATTACACAAGCATGAGATGAATTCTTCAGCAGTCTGAATTAGATAGAGTAATTCTTTTCAACGAAATAAGATTTTGTTTATATTCTTAACATTCATCTTCTTCTTCAGCACTATGTAATTTGGATTTATGATTACTTAGCCAATGATTTACTGCCTCCAGGTCACTGAAAGAGAATACAGATGCATTAGAGCATTCTATCCCATTGTCTGAGAGACCCAGTTCCTAACAGTGCTAATCTGTCCTAGTGCTATAACCATGTAACTGGACATTTTATGACAATTTAACTGAAGTTTAATGATATTCACTTAAACTAAGACACCAGAAATTTTTTAGTTATCTATTCAAATATATGGAATGATGTGAGTTCCTGAGCATTATACAACCAAGGTGTGTACATGGAGTTTATCTGCATCCTCTCCAGAAGCTATCTGCAGCACATGGCAACATCATGCTTGCTTTCAGAAGGGTAAATCCTCCCTAGGAAAGTAGAACTCAACTCCAGGTCTGTCTGGCTTGAGAGTCCCACCTCTGAACCACTATCCTCTACTGCTGGACAAACCATTGAAAGCTTAAGTACATCTGAAAGAGGTTCCATGTACTGTTCCTCATCACCTGTATGGAGTTCAATTGGCCTGAAGAGCATATGATTATCATGGTCTTCCTCCCCTCCACTTCTGCTTCCTGTCCCCTTTTGAAAAAGGGATTCTATCTACTCTTTATAATGATTTGAGCCTTTCTCTTTTTTTTCTAACAGTTTCCAAACATAGTGGACACAGATCTACAAATCTGTAACCATTTGTAATTCCTTAAAAATTATACAGATATCATTCCTGCAAACCTGCTGATCTGAATATATCCAGCTTTTCAAGCTACATATCACCCATATTCTCAACTTTTTAAATTTGGCTTTTCACCTTCCCTTCATGGATAATTAGAGTTAAAGTTTTTAAAAGCATAAAAAGCTTTCACTGTCTCAGATGTTTTTCCCTTGAGGTCCCTCCTACAGCTGACCTATAGTTTGCAGTTATACACTCACATACTTACACACACACATATATGTAAAATTCATTGTCTTTAATCATGCCCATTTTCCTTTTTTCATATTGATTCCTAAGTGCTATCATTTTAAGATTATCCCCTTCAAGGCTAGCCTTGAAATTCTTTCTTGTTTACAAAAATCAAAGAACAACTGCTCTATTGATATTTCTTCTTCTACATAGTTCTAACAACCTCTTAAGAGACTGCCAGAAGTAATGTCAGTCACCACGAGGAGGTCGAGAGGGAAGAGTTCCTATGGAGAAAGCCTTAGGGGACAGGATTTCAAGAGTTGATACTAAATTTAAAAGCATGTCATACCCCCAACTGTTCTTAACAATGTTTTCTGGGCCTGTAGCTGTGGGCTTGTGTGATGAGGACCCTAAGACTTAAAAACATTTCTTTCTTTCTCCGAAATATCATACTTCATTGTTCTTATACAAGTGGTACCTGATAAAAGACATGTAAGAGGATGTGTGGAAGTATTATGTCACTAATAATAACATTATGTAATCATCACTCTCTGCAAATTTGCATCAATCTTTTTCAGATTACATATCATATATTGAGATTATGGGTTATCATTTCTGTGTCTGTTTGGGGTGGAATCTCCGGTAGAGCAGAAGTTGTGTCCCTTTCATCTATCCATCTCCAGTAGACTTTGTACGTTTGTTTTTAAATGTCCTTTTCTGGCTCAAAACACATGTTTACATCAAGATTAATGGTTGCTGCACTTTGTGTAGGGGAAGGTCGTTCAGGCTTAGAATGAATTTCAAAACTTTTAATGGTTCCCTGTTGATCAAAAGCAAAATCTAAATTCCTTACCATGACATGGAGAGCCTCTGAGGCTCTTGATGGTTTTTAGTTTTATGGTGTCACTCACTTCCTGATTACACTAGGCTGCAGAACTATGGGCAAACATTCCAGCTCCTCAAGAGTTCTTCTTAGTTCCTTTTGCGTCATGTTTTTGCCTGTGCCTGAAATGACCTCTTTACTTTTTCTGCTTGATTAATATCTAACCCACTTTTCCTTTCCAACTTAAATCATAAATTACCTCCCATCTGAGAGCTCCCCAACACTTTCCCAAAGTACTATTTTGTAATACTCTACATTTTGAATGGACTTTTATTATCATATTTCGTTTTTATCACGTTTTATTATAATTTCTGTATATTTCTATTGCTCCATCATAGGCAAACACTCTCTTGCAAACACACATACTGGGTTATAAGCTCCACCAAGGCAGATATTGTATTGTAATTTGTTCTGCAGTTTCTATATTTTGCACAAAGCTTGAAAAATGGCCCAAAAAATGCATCTGAAAAAATTACAGAACAATTATTTTCAAATTAGAACTTACTCTGTCCCTTACAACTGTATACCATTGGAGATGTCACCTAACCCCTCTGAACTTTAGTTTCCTCACCTGTAAAAAAGAGGAAAAAAATGCTTTATTTCATATGGTTATTACAAATATTAAATTAAATGTTTTGTATGAAATACTTTGGAAAGTTCTTCAAAATGTATTAGTTAACTATACATATTATTAGTATATCATTAGAGGTGCTTAGTAAAAAGATACTGTTTGTGGTGGTTTCTTTGAAGTACTAGAAAAAATGAGAATAAAGAAGTCAGCACAGTCTTAATGATTAAATTATATGGGACAATCAAATTTTTTCCCAATGGGCTTTTTATTTTAGAAACAACAACAAAAAGAAAATTTTAAATATATATTTAAAAAGTAGAACTATTTCAAGACACAATTGTATTTCTTCCAAATACTGTAATGAGAAACATATTGGGTATTTCAGTAATACTTTATGAGGGGATTTGTTTACACTCATCAAGTTTAAAATCTGACTATACTAATTTCATTAGCATCTTAGCTTGGTTCATTTAATGTTATTCAAGCACTCTCTCTGAAATGAATCTCCTGAGATACATCTTTCCCCTTGAAGATGAGCTTACTTTAATATTTACACAGAGTCTCAAGCATGGATACAGTGGTCCATGAGTATGAAAAACTGCCATACAGCACAAAGCGGAGGAGCCTCTCCTTGTACAAATGTCTCCGTACTGAACCCAGGAATCTGTAATGTAAGGAGGTTTTCATCAGGCACCTCCTACTCACCATGACGTGGCAGAGACATAACAAATGGGAGAGGGCACTCCAGTCAGGAAGCCAAACACCTATTTCAGTCCATTTTCTGACCTGCTTACTGCTACACCTATGGAGAGTAGGAGCTTACTGGGCTGGAGAGAAACTTGGTAACTTGCTCTGTGTTCCTACCCACCAACTGTGGGTGTGACTGAGACTCACTAGCTGGATGGCTCCTGGTTAGCCCAACTTTGTACACCCGGGCATCAGCACGATCAACATGCCCTGAGCAAGCAGATCTTCACTCAAGCCTGCTTCACTGAGAGTCAAAGAAAACTTTATTCATTTAACGATTTTTCAGGGTAGTTAATGTGCCAAGGGCCTTTAAATTACAATAAAGGAATATTTTAGTATTTTTTTGACTATGATAACTTACAGTTCATTGGGAAAGTGGAAAAACAACTCAGAAGAATTGGCTTCACTTTCTTACAAGACTCCTACAAGAAGATGAAAGTCTATGGCTTGCACAAGTATTGATCCATGTGTACTCCTCAGAGATTCTACAATCATTTTAACATTGATCTTTGTGTCCTTACACTACTGTACCATGCACTCACGAATTCAACATTCACACTGTGTGTCTTAACTGGTGTCCTCTGAAATCAAGGTAACTAGATGGTTTATAGAATTTGCAGTCTAACCTCTCACTACTTATAAAAATATCTATTTATCTACATCTATAGCTGTGAAAGTAGTCTAAAGCCCTTCATGCACTTGTATTGTCTTTACCCAAAGTTGGATAATGTTAGTTCTTTCCTTCATGAGTTTCATACTTTTCTATTTGGAAAAACATTGATTTTTTTCTTCTCTCTATGGTTTTAATGTAGTATAAGCCAACATGTTTTTATTTATGCTGTGCCTTAGCTTAAATGTCATCAAACATGTCAACTGCCTATGGGAACACCGGACTTGAGGGCTGCCTCTGCTGCATAAGTAGTCAGAACAATGCAAGCAATAAATAGTATAAATTCACCCAAATGTCAATCAAGTCTCTTTCCTCAATTCCACCCTTCTCTGCCCAAATTACAGAAGGAAGTTAAATATATGTGGCCTGGATGTAGACATGGTTTATTTAGGATTTTCTGCTTGGGTCAAAGCTTGCCTCTCCTACTCCTCAGTCTCTACTAGCTCTTAATCAGAGAGACCAGAAACTAACAGCCTGATGAGGCATGCAGGTTGATAGAGGTAGTGTGATTTGTGGCTAAGCTCTTTTTCAGTGGCCAAGAGCTATGACTGATGTAGATTGAATAATTTTTCAATGCAGTACTTCAAACTATTGAATAGACTGGGCATTGGGCAGTATTTTCAAAAGGCAACTATTCAGATCACTTATTTATAAGACATTTTAAAAAGAGAAATAACATCTATAGAATATAGCCACATGTCACTTTTAAAAATTGTTTTATATAATAAAAAAGAGAACAGTACTGATAAAGTTTATGTAGCTGTGTAGTAACAATAATTTCAACAGGTGTATTTACCACCACTAGAATTTTTTATCAAAGGTTCAGGTGGTGATACTGTTTGAAATGATTGCATGATGAGAACATCATTATTTACAGTACGGTTTTCCCGTGCCCTGGAGATAATGGGGCCATGAACAAAACAAGTCTTCACCACTGCATTGGCATTCAGAATTATAGTCAAAAGTATGTTGAATGATGTTTCTTGGGAAGAAATGTGAACATTTTTTATTTCAAGTAGTATGAAGATGGAAATGAAAAGACCTTCATTTAAGGAAAGTGAATTTATAGCATTAGTATGTCCACAGAATGTGGACACTTCCACTCTTGTTAATGTTGTATTGATGTTTCCATTAAAAATACTATATCTATTGAATTAAAATTCCTACACAAATGTTGCTGTGGATTAACTCTCGTAAAGCAGTTTGCCTTTGCTAAAATATGAAAGACCCATAATTCAGTAGGAGAGACTTACTTAAATTTCAAAAGAAAAATAAATTTAAAGTAAATTAGAGAAAACAGTTGCCTGGAATCTTTCAAAGTGTTTCCACTAAAACACTCTTCATAGAAATCTTTCACTGTTAACAAGTGTTAAGTACAGAAAGTCATACTGAATTAAATTTTTAAATAAGCACCAATAATCTTTTAGAGAGGCATCACAAAAATGTAGAAACAAGGTAATTTGAAGCAAAATTTTTGTTTGTAATATAATTTCTTTTCAATACATTTACGCTCTTCACTTAACTTAGATTAGAAAATTTACTTGTCATTTCAAATTTCTTCTGGCAGTTGGTTTTATTTTCTGGTTTTGATTTGCTGAAATTGATTTTTAATTTTGCAAGTTTTTATTTCCTGACATTAAATTTAACAGTTCATAGACTAAAAGCAACTAGGAAAACTTCCTAACTTATTGACATTGTACAACAGATCTTGTTAGGCTTTACCGTCTTTTAAAATAAATTTAAAATACAGGATGGATAAATAAATCCAAATTCTTTGGAAAGCAAGTTACATTTTGTGGTTTCCAAATATTGTTTTATTATCATTATTATTATTATTATTATTATTTCTTACTAGAGCAAAGTGGGTGATTACCCCCTAAACATGGAAAACAAAATGAAACCACTATTGCATTGAAGGAGTCAATGAATCATTGACTCCTGTTATCTATCTCTCTGTTTAAGAATAATTTGCAAAAGAGTTGACCGATATTAGCCAAATATGCTTTAATAAAGAGTCAAAGCTGGGTTTTTTTCCTCAGGTATGCTGCATGAGTTTCAATAGTATGCTAAGTGTCAATGCTAACAAAAATTTTTTTTGCACAAATTTGAGACTTTAATAATAACTCTGCCTGTATTATAATAATAACAGCTAACAATTATTCAGCAATATGATGTTTCTGGCACTACTAAAAGTGTCTTGCATGGATTAACACATTTCATCTTTATAACAATCCCATGGGATAAGAGCTGTTATCTCCAATTTACAGATGAGGAAACTTAGACTCAGAGAATTTAAACAATTTGACAGAGTCACAGTATGACAGAATGAGATCTGAACCATGCAGGCCTAGCTCCAGAGACATCATTCTTAATCACTACTTTTGCAAAACTGACCCTTTGTTCACTTTGTATTTTATAGTCCTTTACATTAGGATTTAGCTCTCGCCAGTTCTCCTAATAACGAATAAGCTACAAGCGAACTTGGAAATGTCTAGTATTTAGCAAAAACACTAGCAAAATTCTGTTAAAAGGGGCAATATCAAGGATCAAGAGCTAAGAAGCTGACTAACATAGCAACTATTTTGCTCATAGACAACAGTCTAGTGCCATTAAACACTGGCAAAATCCTAAAACAACCTGGACACTTCAGGGTAACATGACAGCAGGTTAAAATGCCAGGTTCTTTCTGGGTTCGTCCTCCTTTTCTAACTATTATTTTACTTCAAATAGCAGACAGTGAAAATCCAGTGATCACCACTGTGAGCAATAATATGCTGAGCAACATAGGGGGTAGGAGGCATATTCCTTCTGAGTAGTCTGCAATCCACTATGGTGACAAAGCAGAGACTTAAAAAATGGTGCCAACAGTACTAGATAGCATGAGCAAGGAGCAAAATGAAGCAGCCATAGGGAAGCCTTCATGGAGGAGAAAAGTACAAGGTGCTCAAGATGTTTTTGCTGAGCAACTCCTATGTACCATGCACCATGTATGCCCTGAGGGTTAAAATGAGGTCAAAATAAAACTCCTACAAACATTCCAGATAGGAGGCAAATAGATAGATAGATAGATATGGTATAAGCATGACAAGGTGATCTATTTTAGTGGGGAGGGCAAAGAAAGGATTTTTGAAGTTATAACTCTTAAGGTGAGATTTAAATAATGGTGGAAACGGGGCCGGCCCGTGGCTCACTCGGGAGAGTGCGATGCTGATAACACCAAGGCCACGGGTTCGGATCCCATATAGGGATGGCCGGTTCGCTCACTGGGTGAGCGTGGTGCTGACAACACCAAGTCAAGGGTTAAGATCCCCTTACCGGCCATCTTTTTAAATAAATAAATAATAGTGGTAAGAAGCCAGTTAGAATTTTTCAGCTAAAGATTTTCAGGCAGAAAGAATAGGGACAACAAAGATTCAGAGGCAGAAAAGGTCAGAAATGAAGTAATAAACATGGCCAGGGTCAGGTAGTGTAGGTCCTTATAGGACATAGAGAAGTCTTTGCATTTTAGTCAAAGGGGGACAGGAAGCTAGTCGAGGGCTTGGAGCAAGAGGTTGACACGAGTGACATTTTAAGAGTCTCAATGTGGCTTCTTGATGAAGAATAGACAGTGGGAGCAACAGAGGAAACAGGAAAAACTAATGGGAGGCTACTGTGTGAATCCTGGGAGGGAAGGTGGTGGCTCTGGCCAGGTTGTTGGCAGTGGAAATAGTGGAGAAGCGGAAATATTCAAAACAGGATTTAGAGCCAACAAGATGTGCTGATAAACCTGAAAGACAGGATGTGGAAGAAAAAGAAAGAAAAACAGATTACAGGGGTGATTTTAGAAAATCAAAGCAACAGAGCTCATGCCATGAAGAATGGCAAAGTGAACCAGCCTGAGAGCATTCCGTGCTAGAGACTGGCCTTCGGAAGACATGGCTACGTAGTCTAATATGCCTGTGGCTTGATAGAAACCTTGAGGCTAAGGGGTGCCTGACCATCCAAACCTCTTTTTTCACAGAACTGTTCTTGCCACATGCTGACCTAAACATAAAATTATAAATACATATGAATAATTGTAAATATTTATTTGCCAAATATACCATGCCTAATTTTTTAAAGACTAACATTCCCTTTACTTAACTTTAAAGAGCAAGTAATAAAAAAAATCATGTATTTCAAGAATTTTATTAACCTCAAAAGCACTGATTAAAAATAAAACTAAGAGTGTGAGCATCTCTTCTGATAAACTTTCAATTTAGAGATGCTCTTTCACAATGATTCATCTGAATCTTGCTCTAAAACAAGTT
>NW_007730997.1:177328-191604 GCF_000696425.1 Galeopterus variegatus | reverse complement strand
GCCTAATTTTTTAAAGACTAACATTCCCTTTACTTAACTTTAAAGAGCAAGTAATAAAAAATATCATGTATTTCAAGAATTTTATTAACCTCAAAAGCACTGATTAAAAATAAAACTAAGAGTGTGAGCATCTCTTCTGATATACTTTCAATTTAGAGATGCTCTTTCACAATGATTCATCTGAATCTTGCTCTAAAACAAGTTACTTGGCACTGTTGGGGGAGGTAAGAAACACAGTAACACAAATACATCGAACATGCAACACTACTTTTATATTAATTCATTATTCCACCATTGTTTACTGGGTGCTTAATATGCATTGAGTATTATGTAAAGTGCTGGATTTATAGAAATGGGTAATCAGATCTAGGCCATGATCCTGCACTTGAGGATCTCAATGTCTGGAAGAGAAAGTGACCCTGAGCACACAATTAAAAGTGATGAACTGTGAATTAAGTGTGTTAAGGAAATGCAAGGATCCACAGAGCACCTGTTAACAAAGGAGCTGCGCGCTCTGTGACAGATACATATTAACATGATACAGAGTTTTGTTTGTTCAGTTACTTGACTGTTTATTCCTGAGAGGAAGCCTTCCAAGTGATTTAAAGTCTCTATGTGGACATTAAACATTAACTATTTCAATGTCTCCAGACATGAGAAAACAATAAATAACGTAGGATAGGTTTATTGTTTTTGGTTTTGGTTTTAATCCCTAGCACAGAACTTGGGACATGCTGATACACAAAAATATTTATTGAAGAATGAAAGAATGAACCAAGGAATCTCTTTAGAGAAAGAAATTAAAGAGGAGATAGAATTTTGAGAACAGAAAGAAAAACTGAAAGAAACCTTCAAAAGTAAGAAAACTCACCAGCATCTTTTTCACTTTTCCACCCCTTAACACATACGTTATAGTCGCCCCCTTATCTGTGGTTTTCCTTTGGTTTTTCCTTGGTTTACCTGCAGCCAACCCCAGTCTGAAAATAGGTAAGTACAATACAATGAGATTGTTTGAGACAGGCAGAGAGAGAGAGAGAGAGAGAGATCATATTCACATAACTTTTATTACACTATATTATTTATAATTGTTATATTATTAGTTGTTAATCTTACTGTTCCTAATTTATAAATTACACTTTATCATACGTATGTATATATAGGAAAAAAACCATGATATTTATAGAATTTGGTACTATTCACGGTTTCAGACATCCACTAGGGGTCTTAGAACATATCCCCCATGGATAAAGGGGAGCTACTGTATTTCTACAGCTTCCATGAATTATCTAACAATAGCTTCTGTGACAGAGAGATATTTTGAAAAACCTCTTGCTTTTCAACACTTGATAAGTATATAGGCTACAACCTACAACAGTGTGTACAGATATTCATTTAAATACATTTCTTTGCCTTTGAAAAAGACCCCATCTTGCTCTATCTCTACTGGTTTTAAAGCCTGAAAATAGGAAACATTAAAAAATTACCAACCGTAGGAGAAAGCCAATTTTCTTGTAATCAGTGTACCATACCCCACACACAATCCCAAATCTCCTTGTTTTCTTACAGATAAAATATGTCCATGGGGCCTTTGTAGCATGGCAAAATGGTTACCGTGGATATTTTTTTCAAGCTTAGTCAGCAGTGTGCTTTCAAAGACATACACTGTGAAGGCCTTTGGCAGAGTAAATAATGTATTTCTGAGGTTCAAGAAGTTTTTATGTTTTCTCTTTATCTGTTAAATAATTTAAAATGTGGAAAATTACAGGGTATAACAGACTCCTAACTACCATTTAGCTAGAGTAAATAAATTTTTGTATTTTTCATGTTTGCCTCAAATATTTTGTTTTGGAACAATTAAAACATTAACACGTGAAATGAAATTTCTGGGACTTTTCTTCCCATGACTGTGTAACAATTTGTTCCACCACTTCTCAAAGGCAAAAATTTAGTATGTCTCACTCCATTCCATATTTCTGGACTTTTGTTGCATATCTGTACCCACAAACAAAGGTCTTCAAAATTACATGGTAGTTAGCTTAGGGGCCGGCCCGGTGGCGCACTGCTACAGTGCGCCGCTTGGGAAGCGCGGCGGTACTCCCGCCGAGGGTTCGGATCCCACATACAGACCGGTTCCCGCTCACTGGATGAGCAAGGTGCGGGAGCAACACCAAGGGTTGCGATCCCGTTGCCGGTCCAGGTCCGGTACAGGCGCGACACTGAGGGTTGCGATCCGTTGCCGGTCACAAGAAAAGACAAAAAGGGAAAAAAAAAAAATTACATGGTAGGCCGCTTATTGTCAGTGTCAGTCAGCAATCTGTTTTTTTAACTCAGCATTGCATGTTTTAATATATAATCAGATGGATTCCTACAGTTTCCCCCNACACTGAGGGTTGCGATCCGTTGCCGGTCACAAGAAAAGACAAAAAGGGAAAAAAAAAAAATTACATGGTAGGCCGCTTATTGTCAGTGTCAGTCAGCAATCTGTTTTTTTAACTCAGCATTGCATGTTTTAATATATAATCAGATGGATTCCTACAGTTTCCCCCTGATTTGTACTGCTAATTCACCACGTTCTTGTGTATTCTTAGGTCATTATTTTGGATTACCTGTTCTGTTCTAGTAATGTACTTTTTTCTTCTGCACCCAAACCATGTTGTTTTAATTGTAGTGTAGTAAATATTGATGTATAGTAAGGTCCCACCTACTGATTTGTACTGCTAATTCACCACGTTCTTGTGTATTCTTAGGTCATTATTTTGGATTACCCGTTCTGTTCTGGTAATGTACTTTTTTCTTCTACACCCAAACCATGTTGTTTTAATTGTAGTGTAGTAAATATTGATGTATAGTAAGGTCCCACCTATTTTTCATAGTTGTCTTGGCCATTCTTGAATCTTCTGTTCTTTGTATGATCTTTGGAATTGGTTTTTTAGTTTAGAATCGTATTGAATTTATGAGTTTATCTGAAGAAGACTGACATACTTATGATATTGTCTTATCTACTGTATTTTTTCATTTATACGGGCCCTACTTCATGTCCTACAATGTCCTTTGCTAATGTTTTGTAATTGTCTCTACAACTCCATACTGTCAGATTTCTTCCCATATATTGATATCTTCTGTTCTTATAAAGTGTCTATTACTGCTATATTTTTTAAATGACTATTGTTGATATAGGAGAATAACAGTCACTTTAGTTTTGTTGCATGGTCTGGTCAATAGAATAGTTCCCCCCCACCACACCCCCCAGGATATCCACATCTTAATTCCCCAAAACCTGTGAATATATTAAGTTCCGTGACAAAGAGGAATTAAGGTTGCACATCACATTAAGTTGCTAGCTGACCTTGAGATGATATTCTCCTGGATTATCCCAGTAGGCCCGATGTAATGCAAGGGTCCTTTTTAATGGAAGAGGTGACAGGAATCAGTGTCATAAACTCCCAGCTTTTGTATTTCTGAAAGTATCTTATTTATTTCTCACTCTTGAATAATGTCTAGCTGGCCAGGACAATTTCCTCCTGAATCAATGCAAAAAATTGAAAAGTCTTCTGGAAAAAAAATTCTTTATTTTGAAAACCCTCAAAGAGATGAAAGAAGGAAAAGTATCCATAAAGAACAAAAGTTATGTAACAAAAGCAGACAGGTATGGATCAAAATCACATGAATATTTTTTTAAATATTGATTATCAATTCTAGAAATAAAAATATCCACATATAATTAACAGTTGGAATGTATGCTAATGTGGACAAAACAACAGAGAAAATGAGAGAATCGGAAGACTGTACTGGCGAATTAACCCAGACCACCTCAGAGGGATATAAATAGATGAAGAATATGAAACATAAGAGAACAGCTGGCTTTTCTGAATTCAAGAAGGAAACATACATGTTGAATTTGTGACTTTCTTTCATGGAATTAATTTTCTCTTGTGCTTTGGAATCTTAATCTTCAAGCTCATATTGATAGAAAGTTTTCTTGAGAAATTTTATGTCGTTGTCATTTTTGTATAATTATTTATATGTGTATTTGCTTCTCACTTCTGAGTTCCAGCTTCTGAGTCTGTGGTTTTACACTTGTCTCTGAACAGCTCACAGGTATGTCCCTCAGAAGCAAGTCGTGTAAAGGACGCTTAGGGCCTATGTCTCCTGAGGTTACCACACATATAGTTTCTGCATCACTGACCACTTTGGCCTCGGTCCCGATAGGTTTCCATTTCTCTTTCCTCCCTTTCTCTAGGCAACTCAATACTAGCTGCAAACAGAGATAGCCCTCAAAACTTTTGTCACTGTTGATCATGACTGTATCTTGCCTCACTGTAGTGAAGTTAATCCAACTCCAGTTCCTGGGAGAGCCAATCTGGTCTTTATGCACACAATGTTGAACTCCAATCACTTTCTTTCTGATCCTACAGCCCAGTAGGTCTGAGGCCTCTAAATACTGACTTGTGTTTTTGTTGTTTGCAAATCACAAAACCACTTTGAACCAGCATTGAGTTTTATCTTTTTAAAATTTTTCTCATTTCTAGACTATCCTCTATTTTCCTCAGAAATAGCTAATTAAAACCAAAGAAACTAATTCCCACATTGCCTTACTTTCTGTGACTGTAGTAATAGGAAAAGATTTTTTCTTGAAAAATTGTGCTTTACCAACATTAATTAACATTGTCCATTTCTGCTACATACAAAATGTCATCAGCAAGTGGGCTCTTCACAGGTATGTAGAATTCAGGGCTCTACACCAGTTAGTTGTGATAATTCTCAAACTCACTATGTCAGCAAACACACTTGTTATGATAATTGTGTTACTTAATTAAATTGTATGTACATTGATAAAATATAAGTGCCAAAAAGTGGTTTACTTCTAAAGGTGGTTTATAATTAAAGGTAAAAATTTACTTAAATGTTTTTAAAAAGCTTAGTTATCATAATTGCTAAGTAGAAATGCTGTTGAATTGTATGTGGGTGAGCCAACAATAAAAGTAATAAAATCCTATATTTCTTTGTAAGTTTCTTTAAAATCATGTTTTACTCTAGAGTACGAAGCCCAGAAATCATAAATTCTGTGTGTGTGGTCTGTGCTACAAAGAAGAAATAGAAAACTGGTCAAAAGATCTGTGCTCCAAGAAAAGATCTCAACTCTCCTTTAAAATACTATAAATGAATGTACATCTATATGTTTTGAACCAGAATGTAATATTTAAAGTGGGCTTGTATTATTTGTCATGATTCCCAGATTTACCCAGCTTTTTCAGTTATCCAACTAGATACCAGTCCCAATAGTTTTTATTGTATTTCTGTTATCATCAGAAAATATTGGGAGGGAAAGAAATCAGAGGACTTTACCTCTTTATGAAGACAAAAATGAGATAAAAAATAATCCAATTTGGTAATAAAACCAATTTTTTTTATTTTGAGTAAAATTCTCGTACCACCTCTTTGCTAAAATATGTATATTGAGAGAAAACGGGCCACCAGTAAAGTGGTTCATGTGGCTCTAGCATGCTTTGAGATTAGTCTTAGTTTTGAATTGTGTGATGTGGGGCCAGACAACATGAACACAGGGAAGAACAGATCAGTCCACCCACTTGGGGAATGAGTAGATAAGAGAAAGCGTCTTAGAACTTCATGGAGGAGTCTGGCTTAGTCAACACTCAAGGTGAAAATCCAAGATGCTGTCCCCTCTAAATAAGCAGCATGTTACAGGCACTGGCTCAGTGCCACTGTGTAGCCTTTGCAGGACATCTTGGAGAATGTCCTTATGATTATTTTTTACTTAAAAATAATCTATGCAGGATTTGGTAGTCTCTTGAAGATTTCACACACAAAAACACAAAAGCAAACCACCACCACCAACAGAAAAGACAGAAAGGAAACTTTTAATAATATTTGGTTTTTGTTTGGGGGTTTTGTTTAGGTAGGACTCTAAAAGCAAAACATATTTGTTAATTTTGTTAAATTATTAATTTTGTTAATTTTGTTTGATAAACATTCCTTGGGGCTATGAGACTAACATAGCAATTTATAACATTTCTGAAGCTCTTTTTTATTTAATTTTATGATCTTCCAATCAATACACTACAATATGTAAGGTAGACAATATTAAGTGTTGGCAAAAACAAACTGGAACTCTAGGTTGCTGCTGGTGGGAGTGTAAATTGGTGCAGCTACATTAAAAGTAAAGTTGAGATGTATATGCCCTTCGTTCTGATCCCACTCTGAAGCACTTGTCTGTGTCCTAGAGAAACATTCACATGTGTGCTCAAGAGTCATTCACAAGGATGTTTATTGCAACATCAGTAAAAAATAAATAAATAAAAGGAATCAATTTCAAAAATCTAACATCAATAAAAACCAGAAAACTAGATTGTGATCTATTTACACTAGGTGACCCTATATAGCAGCTAAAGTGACTGAAATAAAGTTGAAAAAGTATACAGCATGAATCTTTTTTAAGAAGTTTGGAAACATGTAACACACATATATATTGTTCACATACATGTATATGTGTATATGCACAGAAATATGTATATATATTTGAATGTAGGTATAAACTTACACAGAAATATAATAAACACATTTAGGAAATGATTATCTCAATAGAAGGAGGAAGGGAAAAGTGTTCCGGAATGAGTACACAAAGGGTTTTAAACAGTATCTGTAATAGCAATATTGCTTTAAAATGTAAAAGAAATACTAAGATAAATTGGCAAACTGATATGATTTAGCAAAAGTTTGTAATAGGTTCTGGTAGTTTTACTAAATTATTTCTTTACTTTTCTGTATAGATAAAATACTTTGTAATTATAAAATACAAGCCATCATATATTTTTTCTAAATCGAAGATTTGGCAAACTTTTTAAGATATTTCAGATACACAGAAGCAATAAAGCAAACTAAACAACCACAGATCATATGGATTCTACTCCAGAAAGTAAGGTCCACACTGAATCCTTTCTCTGATGGGGAATTTTAATGTTTATTTATTTGGCACTTTAATCAATATCACGGGCTTACTTTAATAAAGCAAACTAAACAACCACAGATCATATGGATTCTACTCCAGAAAGTAAGGTCCACACCGAATCCTTTCTCTGATGGTGAATTTTAATGTTTATTTATTTGGCACTTTAATCAATATCACGGGCTTACTTTGAAGATAGACTGCTTGTTGAATCTTTTGATGAATGAAAGATGTTTCATGGTCAGTGCAAAGAAATTTAGGTGGTTTTTTTGGTTTGGTTTTTTTTTTTTTTTTTGGTATGGAGACAAAAAATAAAAGGAGGTCTTCCATTCATGGCTCCCCTTGTCGCAAGGTAGATAGCTCCAAGAAAACCAGAAGATAAAATTTACAGTTTAGAAGCTAGATAAGATAAAGAGAGCAAAATCAGGCTGTATCTCTACCCCCAACTGCCTCTTACAGAAGCAGAGAGAAGGCACCCACACAACTGACCACATTATTTCAAAGTCTGCTGTGAATATCTCAGGTTGTTTGGGTCATTTAGATTTATGACTAGAAGAAAATTAAACTCAACTTAGAGAAACATTAATCTGCAATAGAGGATCATAAAGAGTAAACGATATTTTCCAGGCAATAGTTGTTTTTCTCATCATTTTCTCTAATACCATTTCTTTTATATTTGGGAAAATTTTAATATCAACGTTTCAATTAAACTTTAATACTCCCTGCACTAAACTAAATTGAGAGGATCTTGACTGTGCTACTGAACATTTTATCTCTTTACTTGGCTTATTTACATTTTTTCTATTCATGCCTCAGATTTAACTATAATCCACAAAGGGAGAGATATAAATGCCTCCATAATACTTTATTTCTCACATACATGATCTTAACTCTTTTCAAGTGCTGTATTTACATAATTCCTAAGATGATTTTCTCAAGAACAAAACCATTTTTAAAGCCCTGAAGATTCTGCTTTAATAGCTCAGGGGGAAGCATGTTTTCAAAAGTATAAATATGGAGAAGTTAATGATAAATTATATAAAGGGAATAAAACTGTGATTCCAGAGATAAGACAAATAGCAAGGCTTTGCCTTCCAGAGGCAGCACCTGTGTGCTGCACAGGCTGATGTGCAAGAACTGTCTATTTAAATGACAGGTTTGACCTGTACTCAGGTCTTGGGGACTCTCCATCCAGTCTTAGTCTCTCTGAGCTTGTAATGTCTCCTTGCTGGATCAAAAGAAGCTGAACTCAGCTATATGGGGGCAGCTCTCCTGAGCATTTCTCCTTTTTGAGATAAAGCGATTTGATTCAAGGAGAGAAAATGGTACTGTGCACAGCCTTAAGTTAGTTTTTTGAACTTTAGTTCTATTTCTCACAAGGCTAAATTCCTTGCTAACTCTGAGGCAAAAAGGAGACTTCTCTTCTGCTGGGGTGTGCATTCAGAGTTATGCAGATTCCCTGGAGTGCACCAGTAGAAGTGAAGCAGCCTTGCCAGTTCCATGTGTGTATCATCTTCCTGTTATTTGTGTCGCTGCTATCACCAAATCTGTAAAACTGAGACTTTGTACAAATACCTAAGAATGTTATTCTTCTTGTTCATAGTTGAAAAAAATACATGCTAACTTGGCCTTTGTAGTGTTAAGTGTTACTATGTATAACTAAGCAGGGTGGAGAGTCAGAAATAAACTAAATATTTGAGAGTACTTATGATGTTCTATGTCACTTAACTTTAGTGCAAACTGTTATTTATTGTAAAATGTTATCATCCTTTTTGTACAATATAATTTGGCTGTGTATATAATGTCACTTTGTAGTATAAAACTTGGACTAAGCATCCAGCTATTTCCAACCACAAAACAGGAATTTTTTCCATTTATTTATCCCATTTGCAGCACTGGGGTTTTAGTGATTGAGAGGAAAAACAAAAGAATTATATTTCCTTGATAAAATACGTAATATTTTTACCAGCATACTAGATTTATGAAGATTTTTAAGATGCCATTTCATCTGCCCTCAAGAATGCTTACAATCAAGTTAAAATAAATAAGGCACAGTGGGGTACCAGACGTACCCTTTGACTGAAAACAACTCTATGAGTTGGTTTGACTTTTTAAGATGCCATTTCATCTGCCCTCAAGAATGCTTACAATCAAGTTAAAATAAATAAGGTACAGTGGGGTACCAGACATACCCTTTGACTGAAAACAACTCTATGAGTTGGTTTGACTAAAAAGCTGTAGTTTGAACAAACTGTAGAGCAATCAAGGCACCCAGGATTTGAACAAACCTAAATCCCTAGTTCCTGAAAAAACTGACCCCAAGATTCTTCATGCAATTTCCCTCACAAGACATTTGCCAGTTCCTAGCCATACATAAGCACTATAAAATGCCAAGACCAAGCAGAAAGTAGCTGCTAAGAGACTATAAAAATAAGAAGAGATTTCTGTAATTTCACAGTTTTTAGAAGACAAGTATTGTAGTTCAAGGTTCACCAAGGAAAAGGGGAATTGAATAAAAATCTGATTATCTGTTAAGACCCCTGAAATGCTCTGCCATAGAAGTAAGGATAGATCAAAAATGCACAGCCTCACAACAACTGATACATTAAAAGGTGAAACAAAAAATGCACAATCCTGCAATCCTGATTGAATGTAGAATATTTCAACAGTCTTCCTTATGTAATTGATGGAATAAGCAAAAAAGTGTGTGTGTGTGTTGTATATGTATATAGGTGTGTGTACATAAATGTGTATGTGAATAGTTAAGATGGAGAAGTGATGAATTATAAAATAACCAAATCTACATAATTAAGATATACAAAGTACTGCATTGAAACATTGTAGAATACACATTCTTTTCAAGTACACAGAAAATTTATCAGCATTGAGCACATGCTGGGCCATAAAGCAATACTCAGAAAATGTGAAAAGATTAAAATCATACAAGGCATGTTTTCTGATCACAGTGAAATTGATTAAGAAATGCATATCAAAAGGTTAACTAGGTAATTTTAAATGAATAAAAGATAAATTCTGTGTGGGTAAAAAAGAAATTTAAAGTGTCAATCAGAAAATATTTTAAAACATAATATATCTCAGCTGATAGAATACAGCACTTAGAAAATATAGCCTTAACTACACAAATTTTAAAAAGCATTAAGACTGAAAAGCAATTATCTAAATTTCTCTTTGCAGAAGAAAGAAAATGTTTTTTAAAAGAAAAAAAATCAATAAAAAAGCCAGACATGCAATAGAGAAAATTAATGAATGCAGAAGTTGGTTGCTGAAAATGAATAAGTCCTTAACAAACTGATTGATAAAAAAGAAAAAATCCAAATTGCCGTTATCAAGAATTAATGAAGACACATTGCTACAGATTCTACAAACATTAAAAAGAAACTATACCACCAAGAAATAAAATGAACAAAATTTCTTTAAAAATACAACTGATCAAATTTGACACAAGAAGAAATAGAAAATCTGATTGGTTCTGCATCTTATAATAAAATATAATCTGTATTTTAGAAACTCACAACTACCTGTAGCATAACTACAGGTCCATATAATATTACTTCAAATTCTTCCATGTGTTTAAAAAAAAAAAAGAGCAATTTTATACAAAACATTCTAGAGATTAAAAAACAGAAAACATTTTCAACTATTCCAGAGGCTATCCTAGTATTAATACCTAAATATGCCAAGAATACAAAAGAAAATTATAGTCCCCAATCACTCACAAATATAGATGCAAAGTTGCTAAATGTAATATAACAAATTAAGTTCCAATTTATGTTTTAAAAAAAGCCAAATTAAATTTATTCTAGGAATGCAAACTTGATTTAATAATTGAAAATTAACCTATGTTGCTACATTAACAGAATGAAGGATAATATATATGATAATCTCAATAAATGCAAAATAATGATAAATGTTAATATTCATTCTACTTGAAATCTTTTGCCAAGCTAGTAATAGAGAGAAACTTGTTTTCTATTAAAAGTTATCCACAAAACATCCGTAGCAAACACTAAACCTAATGTAAAATACTATAAAATATTTTCCTATTTTCTGAAATCAGACAGAAGTCTATCACTACTTCAGCATTGTATTTGAACTCCTAGACAGTATATTAAGAGGGAAAAAATGAAGGTATAGGAATTTAAACAGAAGCAACAATGTTGAATTATACATACGTAACAAGATTATGTAAGTAGAAAATCAAAGAGAATATTTAGATAAACTGCTAGAATTAATAAGTAAATTAAACAAGGTAACAGAAACAAGGTCAACATTTAAAGATCAATTTTATTTTCATATACTAGTAACAAATAATTAGGAAGTATTTTTAAATTTATACTATTTATAATCTTCAAAAAATACCAAATAACAAATAGAAATAAATTGAATTATTTGTTAGTACAAAATACCTCTGAGAGCAATTAAAGAGAATCTAAATTAATAAAAAATTATGTCATGAATTAGAAGGCTTAATGTTGTAAAGATATCAAGTCCCCTCCAAGCAATCTTGAGGTTCATTACCATCTCATTTAAAATTTCAGTGAATATTTTTGGGAAAATTTAAAAATTAACTCCAAAACTTATATAGAAGTATAAAAGAACTTAATGTACAAAAAGAATTTTGAGAAAAAACATACCTATAAGACTTTCTCACAGATGACCAGACATTATACAGTAATTAAAAGACTAATTTTAGTGTAAGTATAGGCAAATAGACTAAGTGAGATCAGGTACAGACCCACATATATAGTCATGTGAACTACAATGAAGGTACTACTGAAATTCAGTGGAAGAAAGGATTGTCTTTACAATAAATTGTGTACATAAAATGAATATCTATATAAAAGGGAAAAATTATCAACAGCCTTACCTCATGCCATGTACCAAAATCAAGAACAGAGTGATCATAGTCCTAAAAACAAAATAAAAAACAATAAAGCTTCTAGAGGAGAATACCCTAATGATATTCTTAATAACAGATATTTTCTTGATGTTGATGCAAGTAATTCTTAAATAGGATAAAAAAGCATTCAGGAAAAATTATATAAATTAGGCCTCATTAAAATTAAAAACTTTTATTTATCAAAAAATACCACTAAGATAGTAAAAAGGCAAGGCAAAAAATGATTTAAAATGTTTACAATACATGTATCTGACAAAGAACACATATTTAAAATACAAATAGAACCAAACATCAATAAGAAAAATGAGCAAATGACTTGAATAGACATTTCACAAAAAATATTGAAAGTATCAATAATCATATTGATAGGCTTAATATTGTTAGTCATCAGGAAAATACAAATTAAAACCCACCATGAAATGCCACTATACACCAAACAGAATGAATTTTTTTAGATATCTGAAAATTCTAGAAGATAACAATAATGTGGGATGAGTGGAACTCTCATAGCCTGTAAATTAGAATATAAATTTTAAAACCGTCTTGGAAAACTCTTGGGCGTTGTCTTCTAAGACTGATATACATAGGCCTATGTAGAAATGTTACAAAAGAAGTATTTGTGAGCTTGAAACTGGAAACGATGTATTAGTCCATCAATTTGTATTAAAAGGATGTATAGTTTCCTAGAGATGCCATAATGATGAACCTCAAACTGAGTGGCTTAAAAGAATAGAAATGTATTGTCTCACAGTTCTGGGGGCTGTAAGTACAAAATCAAGGTGTCAGCAAGACCAGGCTCCCTCTGAAACTGTAGGGTAGAATCCTTTCTTGCCTTTTCTAGCTTCTCGTATTTACCAGCAGTATTACTCCAAGCTCTGCCTCCATCATACAGGACTGTATTCTCCTTGTGTGTGTGTCTCTCTGTATCTCTTCTTCTTCTTGTAAGTACACCAGTCATAGTGTACTAAGTCCCACCCTAATGACCTCATCTTAATTAATTTTACCTGCAATAATCCTAACTCCAAATAAGATCACATTCTGAGGTACTGCGGGTTAAGACTTCAACATATCTTTCTGAGGGACACAATTCAACCCATGATGGTGGATAAATAAGTTTTTAGTATTATATTATGCTTCAATAGAAAATAACTTCTGATACATGGCTAAATTTCACCAACATAATGTGGAGGAGAAAGAAGCTAGACACAAAATTAATCTATGGGCCCTACTTTATGATCACATTTATATAAGATTCAAAAAATATAAAATTAGTTTACCCGATAGAAGTCATAACAGTGGATATTTAAGAGGTCACAACAGGGAAGAGGCATGAGAGAACTGGCGTATTGGTAATATTCTGTATCTTTATGTGCTTATTACACAAATATATTCACTTTATAAAAATTCATTGAGCTGTATAATAAAGAACCATGAACTTTATACTATATTTCATAAAATAAAAGCTAACAGAAACATTATATGTTATACATAATTATGAAGCTTACTTTAAATCAATTAGTTACTAAAATTTTTCAAAATAGGACCAGGGAGGCACCCCACTGGAAAGGCACAAGATCCACAGAGACCACGTGCCCCATGGTGCCACTGTGTGACCCAGCAGGTAGGCCTTGCCACCACCAGACTCCATCCCCAGCCAGTCTGAGTGCACACTGACCAGAGAGGCACCTTCCCAGAGAGGTCCAAGACCCAAGGCGACCATGCACATGAGGTGCCAGTGGGCAACCGAGCAGACACTGAGGCAGTCATGCCAAATTGGCAGCCCCAGCAGCATCCTAACGAGACAATAGTGTTGACCAGTGGACCATGAAATCCCTTGCCACAATGACTGAACATCAAAGGAAAGATACCAGAAATATGAAAAATCAAGAAACTATACCACCAAAGGGTAATAACTCTCAAACTCTAGATCCTATAGAACAAGAAGCCCTTAAAATGTCTGACAAGGAATTTCAAGTGATAAATCTAAGGAAACTAAATGAGATACAACAAAACTCACATGAACAACATGATGAAATGAGGAAAAGTATACAGGACATGAAAGAAGAAATGTACAAAGAAATCAATGCACTGAAAAAGAATGTAGCAGAGCTTGCTGAGCTGAAGAATTCATTCAACGAAATAAAAAACACAACAGAGAGTATAACCAGCAGGCTGCAGAAGCAGAAGACAGAACTAATGACCTTGAAGATGGGCTGCTTGAAATAACACAGACAGACAAAAAAAAAGAAAAAAATTAAAAACATTGAAGAAAATCTAAGAGAGATATCAGACAACCTTAAGTGCTCAAATATCTGAGTCATGGGTATTAAAGAAGGGGAGGAAAAGGAGAATGCATTGAAAACATATTCAACAAAATAGTGGCAGAAAACT
>NW_007730997.1:175628-176664 GCF_000696425.1 Galeopterus variegatus | reverse complement strand
AGTCAAATTGGCAAAATTCAAAGACAAAATCTTAAAAGCTGCAAGAGAGAAGCATCAAATCACCTATAAGGGAACCCCAATCAGACTAACATCAGATTTCTCATCACAAACCATAAAAGCCAGGAAGGAATGGGATGATATATTCAAAATACTAAAAGACAGAGATTGCCAGCCAAGAATACTCTACCCCGGAAGACTATTCTTCCAAAATGAAGGGCAAATAGTATATTTCCCAGACAAACAAAAACTGCGGGAGTTTACTACCACACGTCCAGCCTTACAGGAAATTCTCATGGGATTACTGAGTTTGGTACCAGAAACATTACTACCACTGCCATAAAAACTCAAGAAAAATCAAAAGCCACTAGTAAAATAAAAATGCCAACAATAAAGAGGAAAAAAAAAGTTTATCTACAACCGAAGAAACCAACAAATACAGAAGACAAACAGGAATTCAGAAAGAAAGCAACAAAAGACACTTAAGACATCCAAACAAAAATCAATAAAATGCTAGCAGTAAATCAACTCTTTTCAATAACAGCTCTTAATATAAAAGGATTAAATTCTCCAATCAAAAGACACAAAGTGACTGACTGGATTAAAAAGGAGGACCCAACTATATGCTGCCTTCAAGAGACCCACCTCACCTATAAAGACTCATTTTCCATGCAAACAGACATGAAAAAAGAGCTGGAGTAGCTATTCTTGTATCTGATAAAATAGATGTTAAACTAAAAACCACAAAAAGAGACAATGAGGGCCACTACATAATGATAAAAGGATTCATTCATCATGAAGACTTAACAATCATAAATATATATGCACCCAATGTCAGAGCAGCCAGATTTATAAAGCAAACTCTACTAGACCTAAGGAAGGAAGTAGACCCTAACACCATAATAGCAGGGGACCTGAACATCCCACTATCAATGCTGGACGATCATCTAGGCAAAGAATCAGCACAGAAACACAAGATCTACACAACACTCTAGACCAATTGGACGTGGCAGATATCTACAGAACATTCCATCCAACA
>NW_007730997.1:173648-174713 GCF_000696425.1 Galeopterus variegatus | reverse complement strand
GGAAATTTATTGCATTAAATGTTTACTCCAGAAGAATGGAAAGATGGCAAGTGAACAACCTAATACTTCACCTGAAAGAACTAGAAAGAACAACCCAAACCCAAAGTTAGCAGACAGAAAGAAATCATTAAGATCATAGCAGAACTTAATGAAATTGAAACTCAAAAAAACGATACAAAAGATCAGTGAATCAAAAAGTTGGTTTTTGAAAAGATAAATAAAATTGACAAACCATTAGCAAGACAAAAAGAAAAAGAACAGAGAACATCCAAATAACAAAATATAGAAATGAAAAAGGTGATATTACAACTGATACCTATGAAATACAAGGAATCATTTGAGACTACTATAAACAACTATATTCCAACACATTTGAAAATCTGGAAGAAATGGATAAATTTGTGGACACACACAAACTACCAAAACTGAGCCAAGATGATGTAGAAAATCTGAACAGACCAATAACAAAAAAAGAGATTGAAGCTGTTATAAGAAGGCTCCCAACAAAGAAAAGCCCAGGACCAGATGGATTCACAGCAGAATTCTACCAAACATTCAAAGAGGAATTGATACCAATTCTCTACAAACAATTCCAAGGATTGAAACAGAGGCAATTCTCCCAAACTCATTCTATGAAGCAAACATCACCCTGGTACCAAAACCAGGTAAAGATACAACTAAAAAAGAAAATTACAGGCCAATAACCTTGATGAATATAGATGCAAAAATTCTCAATAAAATACTAGCTAACACAATACAGCAACACATACACAAAATTATACACCATGATCAAGTGGGATTCATCCCAGGGATGCAACGTTGGTTCAACATATGCAAATCCATAAATGTGATACACCATATCAATAAAATCAAACAAAAGGACCATATGTTCATATCTATAGATGCTGAAAAAGCATTTGATAAAATTCAACACTCGTTTATGATAAAGACTCTCTAAAGATAGGTATAGATGGAAAGTATCTCAACAGAATTAAAGCCTTATTTGATAAACCCACTGCCAATATCATCCTGAATGGGGAAAAGCTGAAAGCTTTTCCTTTCAGA
>NW_007730997.1:172627-173400 GCF_000696425.1 Galeopterus variegatus | reverse complement strand
CTAAAATCAACTGAAAATGGATTAAAGAATTAAATATACACCCTGAAACAATAAAATTTCTAAAAGAAAACATAGGAGAAATACTTCAGGAAGTAGGACTGGGCACAGACTTCATAAATATGTCCCCAAAAACACGGGCAACCAAAGGAAAAATAAACAAATGGGGTTATATCAAACTAAAAAGCTTCTTCACAGCAAAATAAACAATTAAAAGAGTGAAAAGACAACTGACAGAGTGGGAGAAAATATTTGCAAAATACACATCTGACAAAGGATTAATATCCAGAATATACAAGGAACTGAAACAACTTTACAAGAAAAAAACAAGTAACCCAATTAAAAAATGGGCAAAAGAGCTAAATAGGCATCTCTCTAAGGAAGATATACCAATGGACAAGAGACACATGAAAAAATGCTCAACATCACTCAGCATTCGGGAAATGTAAATCAAAACCACACTGAGATACCATCTCACCCCAGTTAGGATGGCTAATATCCAAAAGACTGTGAATGATAAATGCTGGCGAGGTTGCAGAGAAAAAGGAACTCTCATACATTTTTGGTGGGACTGCAAAATGGTGCAGCCTCTATGGAAAATGGTATGGAGGTTCCTCAAAGAATTGCAGATAGATCTACCATATGACACAGCTATCCCACTGCTGCGAATATACCCAGAGGAATGGAAATCATCAAGTTGAAGGTATACCTGTTCTCCAATGTTCATTGCAGCACTATTTACAATAGCCAAGAGTTGGAAGCAGCCGAAATGTCCA
>NW_007730997.1:168651-172064 GCF_000696425.1 Galeopterus variegatus | reverse complement strand
AGTCAGGCACAGAAAGAGAAATATCACATGTTCTCACTTATTTGTGGTGGCTAAAACTAAATAAATAAATACAGAAATAAACTGGGGGGGAGGGAAGAAGACACAATAATTACAATTCCTTGAAGTTGATATGACAAGCGAACAGATATGAAGTTTTTGAGAGGGAGGGGGAGAGAGAGGGGGGAGGGAGGTTTTGGTAATAGTCCACAATAATTAATCACATTGTATATTGACAAAATAAAATAAAATTTTTTTAAAAATTTCAAAATAGATATTGATAACTAATGGTGTATTTTTATTACACAGTGTATTCCATCTTTAACTTACTTTAGTAACTTTGACAAACTGTATGCAAGTACATGCTTTGAAAGCTATCTTTGTACTATACAAAAAATGCATTTAGAAAGTTACACATATAAATTAAACATAATTATATATGGTTATACTGACAGATTACTAGTATTCATAAAACATGAACTAGGTACTAGGCTTTAACTGACACACAATTAACATGCACATACTTAAAGTCTACAATTTGATCAATTTCAATACGAGTATACAACCAAAAAGCCATTATTATGATGAACAAAACAGTGAATATATACATCACCCTGAAAAGTTTCCTCTTGCTTCTTTGTAATTTCACCCCAAATTTCTCCCTGTTCCCATGAACCTCTAATCTGCTTTCTGTCTATGCATAAGTTTGCATTTTCTAAGACTTTGTATTATACAAATGCAATCATAAAATATGTAAGCTTTTTTGTCTAATACCAGCATAATTATTTTGAGTTATGCATGCTGTTTCACACATTGATAGTTTATTCCTTTTTATTTCTGAGCAATATTCTATTTTATGGATACACCCCAATGTGTTTAATTGTTCACATGTTGATATATATGTTAGGTTGTTTGCAGTTTAGGGATTCTATGAACATTCATGTATGGGACTTTGAATGAACAAAAGCTTCTATTTATTTTGGTTAAATGCCTAGGAGTCATATGTCTAAAAGTTTAAGAAATTGCCAAAATTTTTTTCATAGTTTTTTTACCAGTTTATACTCCCAGCAGCAGCATACGAGAGTTCCAGTTGCTTCACATTGGCATGATCACGCATTTTAAAAAATTTTAAACATTCTAACAGGTTTGGAGGTGATGTTTCATTGTGGTTTTAATTTGCATTTCCCTAATGGCTAATGATAGAGGTATATTCAGGTGCTTACCTACCATTTGTATATCTTCTTTGTATATCTTCTTTGTGAAGTGGTTGTTTGTAGTATGGAAATGTGTACCTATTTTTACTGAGTTTTTTTTTTCTTTTGTGTTTCATTCTTCATATATTCTGGATACAAGCATTTCATTGAATACGTGACTTGCAGTTATTTTCTTCCAGGTCATGGCTTCTCTTTTCATTCACCTTAACAGTGTCTCTTAAACTGCAAAGTCTCTTATTTTTATGAAGTTCATCTTATAAAATTTTCCTTTTATGAATCATGCTTTTAATGTTATAGCTAAGAAATATATACCTGATGAAAAGTCACAAAGATTTTATGCTATGTTTGCTTCTAAACCTTTAATAATTTTATGTTTTTGTTTTTTTTTTGTCTTTTGTCTTTTTCTGTGTCCAGCAACGGATCGCAACCCTCAGTGTTGCCCCCGTACCGGACCAGGGACCGGCAACGGGATCGCAACCCTCGGTGTTGCCCCCGCACCTCGCTCAGCCAGTGAGCAGGAACTGGTCTGTATGTGGGATCCGAACCCTCGGGCGGAAGCGCCACCGTACTTCCCAAGCGGCGCACTTATCCAGTGCGCCACCAGGCAGGCCCAATAATTTTATGTTTTAAAGTTAGGTCTATATGGTGCAAAGAACATATCAAGGTAATTTTTTTGCAAATGGAAGGCCAAATGTTCCAGTATCATTTACTGAAAATATCATCTTTCCTCAGTTGAATTGATTTTACATCTTTCTCCAAACCAAGTGGAGATACATATATATGTATGTGTATATGTGTGTGTATGTATATATATATATGTATATGAACTTCATATATATATATATATAAACTTATTTCTAGACTCTATTCTGTTCTATTGATCTATTACCTGTCTTCACACCAATATAATATTCTCTTGCATGCATAGTTTAAAATCTTAAAGTCAAGCAGTGGAGGTCCTCCGTATTGGTTTTTCTTTTCTGAATTTGTTATTGTGGTTTGTTTTGGGGGGCTGCTCTGCCTGTTGAATATGAATTTTCAATATCTACAGAAAAATTGGAATTTTGATTGGGTTTACATTAAATGTATATGTAAATGTTTAGGTAATTGGTGTTTTAACAATATTGAGTATCCTATGTCATGAACACAGAATATTTCTTCATTTATTTAGGTCTTCTTTAATTTCTTCCCGAAACATTTTACTATACTTTTCAATATGCTGGCCTTTTATATCTTTTCTTAGATATATCCCTAAGTATTTTATGTTTTTTATGCTAGTTTGATTGTTAATTTTTTATTTCAGTTTCTAAATATTCATTGCTAGTATAAAAGATTTGACTTTTATATAGTGAAATTTATATCCTGTAACTTTGCTTAAATCACTTATTAGTTCTAATAGTTTTTATACATTTCACAGAGTATTTTCTCTGTGAATGTTTATGCCATCTATGAATACAAGGAATTTTATTCTTCCTTTTGAATTTAAGATCACCTTATTTCTTTTTCTTTCTCTATTGCACTGGCTAGACTCTGCAGCACAATAGAAGTTAAATAGAAGTAATGAAACCAGACATTGTGGCCTTGTTATTGACCTCAGAGAGAATGCTTTGTCTTTCACCATTCATTACACTACTACTTGGGGGTTCACATTAGAAGCCCTTTATAATGTTGAGGAAGCTTTCTTCTGTAAGTTGTTCATTGAGAGGTATCAGCGATGTGTGTTGGATGCCAAATGTTCCTTCAGCATCTATTAAGATGATCATATGATTTTTCGTTTTTAGTCTGTTAACATGGTGAATTCATTTATTGATTTGTAAGTGTAATATTATTAAAAGTAATATTATGTTCCTAGGATAAAATACATTTGTCATCATGTATTATCTTTTTTACATACTGTTGTATTCTATTTGCTAAAATTTTACTAAGAATCTTTGCATCTGTATGTTTGTAGAGAATTCTGTTTGGTTTCTCTGTATATCTCCAGAATTCCTCACCGCAATTCTCTCCTCTCGTGTACTCTGCCCTACATACAATCTCTAGCATCCTTTGCTTCCCCAGATTCCTAGTTCCACTTCTCCAATTTAGGAAGATCATTAACTTTTTCCTGGGTTCTTCCTCCCTGTGCAGAAACCTGGGACTCCTAGGGCCGGCCCGGTGGCGCACTGCTACAGTGTGCCGCTTGGGAGGCGCAACAGCGCTCCC
>NW_007730997.1:142241-168620 GCF_000696425.1 Galeopterus variegatus | reverse complement strand
TGAAAAGAAAAAAGAAAAAAGTATCAAAGATATTGAAGAAAAGGGCCGGCCCAGTGGCGCACTGCTACAGTGCACCACCTGGGAAGCGCAACAGCGCTCCCGCTGAGGGTTCGGATCCCACATACAGACCAGTTCCCGCTCACTGGCTGAGCGAGGGGTGGGCCCAGCACCGAGGGTTGCGATCCCGTTGCCAGTCCCAGTCCGGTACGGGTGTGACACTGAGGGTTGCCCAGCACCGAGGGTTGCGATTCCGTTGCCAGTCCCAGTCCAGTACGGGTGCGACACTGAGGGTTGCGGTCCGTTGCCGGACACGAAAAAAGACAAAAAGGAAAAAGGAAAAAAAAAAAAGATAAAAAAAGAAACCTGGGACTCCGCAGACAGTAAGGTGGGGCAAGCACTGGGCTCACTCACTTCATTTTTTTCCTGTTTGGCATCACTATCTTTCATTGCCTGATGGACAATGTTTTCAAATCCACTGTTGCATGCAGTTTGTTTTCAGTTGTTTCAAGTGGGAGGGTAAATTCAGTTTCTATCACCTTATATTGGATCAAGCCAGAATTAGACTTTGAATATAATATTTAATTTTACACTCCAAAAACCCTCCCACTTTTCCTATCTCGGGAGAAGACAACACCATCCATATAGATGCTCACACCAGAAACATGGTGTTGTCCTTGATTCTTCCCATTTCCTCACTTACACAACCCAGTTGATCAAGTTCTACCAAGTCTTCTGCAAAATATGTTACTGAGATATTGACTTTTTGCCACTAATATTGCCACCATCCTAGCTCAAGCCACATCTAGGTATGAGAATTTGCATAATACAATTCTGAAAAGCACCAGCTTTTCAGAATCCATAAAGGAACTGTGATAGATAGTTTCAGGAAAGCTTCTAAAATACAAGATAGACCTATGCATTTCCATGTTTATAGTGGTCTATTAGGCAGTGAAATCAAACTAAATGGAAGGAGGATAAACAAACAAACTCAAATTTTGATAAAAAGGGCATATGAAGAAAATTACCCAAACTTTCTTCTTAATGCATTATTATAATTTGGACCACTATTTGTTAGTATCCAGCTACCCAAAAATACACTTAGAAATAGACCTTCTTACTCCAAACCCAATCCCATTCACCAAGGAAAAAATGGCTTGGGAACAGGGGCAAGGATATTTCTTAATATTCTTCTTAGTTATGGAGAAATTTTTCTGCCATTCATGGAATCACTGCTTACAGTTCTGAGATCATAGGCACCTGCTGATTACTCAATATGCTATTGATTCATTCATTCACTTATTCAGAAAATATCTTTGGGTACCTCCTATATATCTCAAGTTCTGGGATTGTAATTATTAATAAACACAATAATTAATCTCAAGTAGTTGATTTTCTAAAAATGAAGGTAGACTTATGAGCATAAAAACCAAAAACAATCTCAGGAAAGTTCATTTTTTAGGTGATACTTTCTTTTGAATTTACACACATTCTCAAATTTCAAGATTGAAGTTTCAGGACATGAGCAAGTATTTCCACAAAGATCATCTTCTATCACAAAATAACTCTAAGAACAACAGTTTGGCCACTTATGCAATCAAATGATTAAAGTACTACTTATTACTAATTTTGATGAAAGAGAAAAACAGTAGAATACCTAAAATCCTCCACTTAAAATACTTAGGAGAAAAATAGCATAACTGAAAGATGAGATGATCAATTATGGACATTTATATACTTTTTAAACTTAAGCTTTATATATATATATATATATATATATGCACATACAGATTAGTCTCTGCACACAACAGACAGATTTAGAAACCCTGTATAAATTCATATGAAAGAGCACCATATTCTACAACTATGAAAAGACATTTAACCTAGTAGAAAAGACATTTAGTTGCATAGTGATTTCAATTAAATAAAAATTAAATGCTTAAAAGCAGTTACTGAAGGTTTTATGGTCTCCACAAAGAAAGTCATACACATTTGATTGAAATATGTAGATGCTTTAGTTTGACTAATATAATTAGATAATAAATTAGGTTTAAGTACTCCAGGAAAGGCAGAGCCTCACATGGCCCTTCATCGTCACCTGCATACTACTTCATGAAACAGTTCTATTAAAAGTGTATTAAAACATTTATTTTTGTTAAATTAATATAAAGTGTTTTAAAATTGTCTTCATACTTTGTGTCAATATTGTAAGTAATACTCAGAATATGACCACTTTCTCTGTATTAGACTGAATAAAATACATTATTTACACAGGGATGACTAAATTTTTGCACCACATTGAACTGATTAAGAGCACTGCTTGTGATGTCAGGCAGACTTGGGAATTCACATTAGTTCTGTCACTTTCCAGATCTTGGTTTTCTCATCTCTTAGATATAACAAGGGTATTTAAACAATATATTAGACTGAATAAAATACATTATTTACATAGGGATGACTAAATTTTTGCACCACATTGAACTGATTAAGAGCACTGCTTGTGATGTCAGGCAGACTTGGGAATTCACATTAGTCTGTCACTTTCCAGATCTTGGTTTTCTCATCTCTTAGATATAACAAGGGTATTTAAACAATTGGGCCATTGTGAGGATCGAATGAGATAAATCCTGTAAAGTGTCAGGGAAATAGTCTGACTTGTGTGCCTGGCCTTGACAACTGCACTTCTCTTCACAAGTAGATCCAGGTCACATTTCCTTACTGTGTTACTGAAAGGACCTTGTGGACCCTTAGGCTTGTGTTACTTAGGAAATTCACAGGGCAGGGCCTGATGCCCAATCATGTAGGACTGAGTTGGCAGCAGGCACTCACCTAGCTCAGAGCCGTGCTACAGGATTGGCAAGTAAACATGATGGCTGTTTCCTTCCAAGAGTCTTTTGAGCAGCAGAAGGCTTATGCAGCTCTTGGGCAGAAACCTGGAGAAACCTAGTCAAGACAGACTCAAATCCAAGGAGAAGGAAGTATGTGGATTAATGAGGAGAGGAGCCACCAATGTACCAAGCCCTGCAATGGTTTCTTTGCAAGTGATTCCAGCTTGCAACATCTTTTCTAGATTTTCTGCTTTTGGTCTGTATCTTAATAGGTGATTCAGATTTGCACAGAAGTAACTAATTCTAGCCAGCTAGTCGGGCAGAATTCATTGCTCTGAGGTTAATACTATCTACCCACTTTGTGGTCAAATACATGAATTCCCATGCTTTCACTCTTGTTGCAGAGATCTTGGGATATTCATGATCAAGTTTTTTCATTTGTTTTTAAAAAAAAAGTAACAAAGAGGGTTGTTGTAAAGGCTAAAAGAGATAAATATTTATAATAGCCCGTTTCTGTTGCTTATAACAGAATATCTGGAACTAGATAATTTATAAAGAAACAAATTTTTTTTTTCCTTTTTGTCTTTTTTTACTGACCGGTAATGGGATCGCAACCCTCGGTGTTGCGCCCGCCCCGCACTCAGCCAGTGAGCGGGAACCGGTCTCCACATGGGATCCAAACCCTCGGCGGAAGCGCTGCCGCACTCCCAAGCGGCGCACTCTCCAGTGCGCCACCGGGCCGGCCCCAAAATTTATTTTTTACAGTTTTGGAGACTGGGAAGTTCAAGGTCCACAGGGTACATCTGGTGACAACCTTCTGGATGGGAATTCTTTACAGGGTCTCATGGCAACGAAGGGTATCACATGGCTAGAAGATGGGAAGAGCTCTCTCATGTGTTCCTTATTAAGCCACCAGCCCACATCCATGATAACTCATTACTACGTAAATAGATTAATCCATTCATGAGGGCAGTTCTCACAATCTCAAAAGCCCCACATTTCAAATATCATAAGAATTCCTATCCACTTAACAATGGGGATCAATTTCCCAACCCATGAAATTATGGGGGACACATTTGACCCATAGCAGTATTTGTAAAGTATGCACTACATGCTTGGTAAATAAATAAATAGTTATTATAATAATCATCAGCAAACTGTAGTAAAACTGGGAAAGCCTGGTGGAAAGGCAACAGGTGACAGAGAGAAGATTCTTAGGAAGAAGATTTCAGGTGGATGAAACCTCCAGCAATATAGCAACAGAAGTACTGGATATATGAAAAAAATGACAGATGACTGTGTATTATCCGAGCGCACAGGTAGAGTAGAAGGAGGAGGAAGCTAGCAGGAATTAAGTTTGAAAAGATAGGGTCGAGAGACAAACCAGAAACCTCACTGAATGGCACACAATTGGCGTCTTCGTTTCAAAATCAGGCATTCTATGATAGAAGCTAAAACCCAAACTGAATGTACATTAAGTATGGAATAAAAATTAGCCTTTGATTTCTTTTTCTTTACTTTTGCTTGCGCATTTTGCATCTTTCTTCTCTAAGATTTCTTTCTGGTGTGATGAAAATATTCTAAAATTAGATAATGGTGATCGTTGCCCAATTCTGTAAATATACTAAAAAACATTGAATTGTACACTTTAAATAAATAAACTTTCAGTATGTAAATTATATCTTAATAAGACTGTTACAACATGGAATGAAGAAAATAACCTCTTGTTAACTGCAATTTCTGGAAAGAAATATAAAATAGCAGATAACAAGAACTTTAAAATCTGAGAAACCAGGATACACATTCTTGCCAGCCAGTGACAGCTGAGTGACACTTAGGAACTGAGAGACTTGACAGTGGCAAGTTCTTTGGTCATTCTGGGATCATTATGCTTATCACTACAGTGAAAGGTAATACCCACCTTGCAGTGGTGGTGTTAGGTTTAAATGAGAAAATAGATGCAAATTTCCCAGTACAGTCACTTGATAACTGCTCAGTAAATGACAGCTATCATTTTAATTTTATTATTATTTTTAAAAACTGTAGCTCTCTTATATATTAAAGCTAATGCAAAGCAGCATGATACATTTTCATGGCTCTGGAAATGGAAACCAAAAACCCAGAGCAAGTCAGATTATGGTCATGTCAGAGGTGGCAGGTTGGTCCTTGGGCCATTTTCTAAGTTCTGCCCACCAGTTCCTGTCTCTCCTACTCAGACCTGCATATACAGAAGCATAAAAAAGTCCTTTCTTGAATATTTCATTCAGGGAATGTGACACTGGACAAAATCTTGTTTATTTTCACTTTCCTCTACTGCAAACTTGATATTTCTCACAGAAAATATACCTGACAGACTTTCTTTCCAGGTCAGCAGAGACTTCCACACTCATACAAACTCTGCTGCCTTGCATTATTTATTTAGGGAGGGTGAAGCAGACAAAAAGAAGCTAAATCCAGAAGCTGAAATTTCTAATAAAGAGCAAAATCTAGCCTCTAAATTCAGAAAGCAAACAGGCTACAGAAAACAAGGCCATTACTAATGAAACTTGAAACAGATTGCAATATTATGTGAAAATGGAGCCTGGGATTTTGGTTAATTGCTTTATCTCATTTTATTCTGTAGGTTCATCTTTTTTTATAATGAACATCTAAAAACTTAATATTATGTAGCAAAATTATTTAAAACTTACTTTTAACACCTTCTAAAAGCACGTCAATATTTTAGTACAGTTCTAGTGACATGGAAGGCATTCAACTATAAATATTGTGTATTTATTTCATACCTTATATTTTCACATTTCACTTTCCTAAGTTTACACAACTAATAAGTGATAGAGACAAGACTCCAACACAAATCCTTGGATTTGTGCTATTTTTCCAGCCTAATTTCTAGGATGCCTTTTGAGACTTCATTCAACTTGAAAACTGTATCTCAATATATGGGAGTAAAAAATATACATATGAGGAAAAATCTATGTTGAAATAGCAGAATAAATATACATAAAGAATCTCCCTTTCCCATCACTAACAAGAAAGCAAACAAAAAAAAGAAAAGAAAAGAATATTTAAAAAAAGGAAAATAATTACCTGGCAGCAACCAAAAAAAGGGATATTACCTTTAACCCAAAATTTCAAAACTTATTGTCAACGTAGGAAGATAAGATTTTGAACAGAGGGAAGAAGCCCAGTACAATGCAATATGGCAAAATTCCTAAGAACTCTCGCTATAGATAACCTTACATAAAAGCAAACTGAAGAGTAGCATCTTTGCTGCAATTCTGACTGAGGACTAATGTAAATTCCGGTTAGGAAAAATAGATAAATGAGGAAAGTAACAAAAGGATTGACTGAGAAAAATAAATCCTGTAGGATTACACACTGAATTGGAACAACAGACTGAAATCTGAGTGTTGCCTCATGGAAATGTAAATTCCACTTTCCCAACCAAAAGAAGCAGAACATCATAAAATATGTTTTATAGACTTTCAGAGGAGTATAGCCCATGTAAATCCAGTGCACCTCCTTAGTTCAGTTCTCCCTCTCCCCTAACAACTCCCTAGGCTCCAAAAAAAAAAAAAAAAAACATATGAAAGGCTCAGTCTTCAAACTATTGTTGAAGAAAAGAAACAATTCTCAGACTCAGTGAGACACTATATCAGATTGAACAAAGACTTGGACAGAGCCACCCAAGCATAAACAAGATGACAGAATTCACACACCAAACTAGGCGATGGTATTCCAATAGAAAGAAAAGAAAAATCTTTGCATTGCAAAAATCTATCATAGAAGAAAACATAAACCTCCAACCCCATTCCCCCTCCAAAAAAAGAAAAGTAGCATGCTATAGAACAACTGTTTGTGAATAAAAATTGAATCAGCAGTAACTTAAAGATAAGATGATAAAACAACAGAGAGATTTTTAAAGGTGGCAAGGAGTGGGGGATTGACAATCCATAGGTAAATATTGTGGATCATACTTGTAAAAGAATTAATAAATATATTTTTTAAATTATGGAACAAAATAGTCATGACTAGACATCAATTAACGTCACAGAGGAAGGACTTGAGAAAATTTCAGTGGAAGCAGATAAAAACATAATGAAATTAAATTAATAGAAAGAAACTAACAGACACAAAGGACAGAAAAAGGCAATCCAGCCTCATGATTGGTATCTCTGAAATCAAGAATTCAACAAATAGAATGTAAAAAGTGAAATATATAATACAAAAAAAGTTTCCCTGCAATTAACAATAATAAAACCTGAATCTGGAAACCAAAAAACAGACAAGGTTTCAGGGAAATTTGGATGCTCAACATCAAGATACATCCTAATTAAGAATTTCAAGGATAAACAAGAATCCCCCATGTATTTAGGGAGAAAATAAAGTCACATGTAAAGGGAGGAAATAACAGGTTGACCTCAGATTTGTATCCTGCAACATATAGTAACAGGCTATGTCTACAATAACATGAGTAAAAGATACTACTATCCAAAGATATACTGAGCAAAGCTAATGGACAAATATAAAGCAAATAGGAAAGAACCCAGAGAATAGAGCACTCATGAGTCTTTCTTTGAAAAACTGCTTGAAAATAAAATCCAGCAAAACCAAAGGACAAGAAATACTGGTGAGCCCCAAATACAGATGTATTTCACTAAGAGATGAAAACAGTTAGAAAAGTACTTCATGACTAAATCCACACCGGCCAAACCCTAAATATTGTGTCCACATGAAATCTCAAGGCTAGTATCATTTCAGCTTTTTTTTCTTTTTGATAAACATAACTTTTTAAATGCCTGATAGGTGATGGTTTAATTTTATAGTTTTGAAATTTTTCTCATATAAGCAAACTCATGATTAAGAAAAAGTTATATGTATCCCGCCTTTTGAATACTCACTGTAGCTATGACTAGTTGAATAAGGCAATAGCCCTTGAGTTTCTGTGTGCATCTGTAGCTAAATATATGAAGAGTAACTTACATTTTTTTCCCAGATATTTCATCAAACATTATTCTGGGTGTGTCTGTGATGGTTTTTGGGGATCAAATTAACATTTGAAACTGTTAGACTGAGTAAAGCCGATTGCCCTCTCTAATATGGGGTGGTCCTCATCCAGTCAGCTGAAGGCCTGAATAGAACAAAAAGACTAACCCATCTCATAAGTAGAAGGAACTCCTCTTGCCTGACACCTGAGCTGGGACATCACTCTTTCTGCCTTCAGACTTTTGGACTGAAACATCAGCTCTTCCTAGATCTTGAACCTGCTACCTTCAGACTAAAACTTATTCCATCAGCTCTCCTGGTTCTTAGGCCTTCGAGTTCCCAGATATTTCATCAAACATTATTCTGGGTGTGTCTGTGATGGTTTTGGGGGATCAAATTAACATTTGAAACTGTTAGACTGAGTAAAGCCGATTGCCCTCTCTAATGTGGGGTGGTCCTCATCCAGTCAGCTGAAGGCCTGAATAGAACAAAAAGACTAACCCATCTCATAAGTAGAAGGAACTCCTCTTGCCTGACACCTGAGCTGGGACATCACTCTTCCTGCCTTCAGACTTTTGGACTGAAACATCAGCTCTTCCTAGATCGTGAACCTGCTACCTTCAGACTAAAACTTATTCCATCAGCTCTCCTGGTTCTTAGGCCTTCGAACTCAGATTGGAGTTACACCATTGGCTCTCCTGGGTCTCCAGGTTGCCAACAGCAGGTCTTAGGACTTCTCAGTCTCCATAATTGTATGATCCATTTTCTTATACTAAATCATATATATATATATATATATATATCATGTTGATTCTGTTTCTCTGGAGACCACTGAGTAATACAGTTGATAATTGTTTTCTAATCAACTAATGCTACTAATGGTTGGATTATCTAATGTAATAACACAGTAAGACCCACACATGGTTATTTAGACAAGTGTTTCTCAAACATTTTCATGCATACACATTCCTGGGTATCTTGTTAAATGCAGATTCTGATTCAGTAGATTGGAAGTGGGTCCTGGAACTCTGCATTTCTGACAAGACCCCAGGTAATATCAATGCCAATGCTGCTGCTCCATGTACCACAATTTGAGCAGCAAAGATTTAGAGACTCCATCTTAATTTCAAAGTAAAATGACTGGAGACGTCTCTGAGCCCTGCAGTCTCTGCTGCATACTATTCAGTCCTGGGCCTTTTTCTACATCATGCAAAGCTATAGTTAAAGTATAAATCAGGGGTCATCTGTGAGGGAAATGAATGTCACTCACAGTATTTGGTCTGTGTTTCTGCTATCAGCAAGCCTCAACCTTGTGCCTGTCTGTGCATGAAGAGGAAAAATGGAAGTGGATAAAAACAAAAAGATTTTCCCTTGAGCAGAGACAATCCACTGTTCCATGTATTATTTTCTGGCTACATAACTGTAGCAGGCAGAACTCTGTCCACTAAGTGGAACTAAACATGGGCTGCAAACCTTGGCTTTCTCAGAACATTCCCATATCAATGCATTCCCTTGACAAGTCCCTGAGCTTGCTTGCCTATCTCGCCAGAGCAGAGCAACATGCATTTCTAGAGTTATATTTTGTGGTATCAAGTCTATTGATAGAAGAAATTATGCTATATATTAAAATGCAATTTAGCTCTTGACAAGTCCCTGAGCTTGCTTGCCTATCTCGCCAGAGCAGAGCAACATGCATTTCTAGAGTTACATTTTGTGGTATCAAGTCTATTGATAGAAGAAATTATGCTATATATTAAAATGCAATTTAGCCACTTTTGAAAAGAAAAGCTTTTGTTTGTGACAATCCAAATATGCTCTTCAATAACTGTGCTGGAAATTATCAAAAGAAAAAAAAATGCCAACTTCAGTTTTCCATCTAGTTCTAGGTTAAAAATTTTCAGTATCTTGTCCCTGCTTGACTAAAGCATCTGTTTAAGCAATAATTGCTACCACATATTTACCCAGTAGACAGCAGATTGATGAAATTGATGAAACAAGCAAAGTATTTCACCATGAATAATGAGAGGCAACTGCAACTTTTATATGAAAAAAAAAAAATGTGTGCCAATTTATCCAGAATTCTAAACAGTCAGCCACATGATTGAGAGTAGCAGCCCAGGTTAGAAGACCTGGTGTTTCATCAGACACGGTACACATTCTTTGGACCACACAGTACTCTAAACTGTTTTGTGACAGAAATATCATGAGGCTGTGAAACAAGAGAGTTGAAAGGTGCTTTCACTCACTTTACATTATGAATTCCATCCCGTGAAACCTCTCACTTCTGCTCTTTCTTTTTAACATCATCCTGACTTTCTCATTTCCTTGGCTTCTTTGGTAGGTGTTCTGACACTTGACACTTTTCAAAGGAGCACAAAAGCAGAAGGTTTTTCTATATAGACATCTTTCTGTTTCTAATACTGTGAGAGAAAGAACTATTCTGGAAAATCAGATGTTCTAATTAGAGAATCCTCACATATGTAATTGTAACACATTTAAATAGACGAACCACTAAATCCAGACTGTGTACAATGTAACATTTCTTTGATGATCCAAAAGGCTCTTAACATTGCATGACAGATGTGTGCAGATACCGGTTAATAGTGCAGTCTAGCTGATTAAAAGCCACACGAAATTTTTACTGAGTGCCAAGGCAATAATGGTACCCAGTTGCTAGATTGCTAAAATAAAGTGAGTTACTAGCTCACATAAGTATTATCCAACATCTGGATCATGATGTTTCTCAAACATAGAAAAATCATTAGCCTAAGGAGTTAAGGTTGCTTGACACCTTATATGTATGGGCTCATGCATTTAGGTAAATTACCTCAAAGATCTGGGAAGAGTTTTCAGGGTGTTTAAGTTTCCAGTGTCATAGAGTAGAACCAGAAAGTGGATTTGCATTCAATATATTGAGGAAGTTCTGGTGCTGCAAAGGGAGTAGTCTAACACTTTTTAACCCCACAGGTGCACTCTTCCCTCTGTTCTACATTTTCACATGAGGATAACAAACAGTTATTCACGCTCACCTCCTTGGAATCCCCACTCTGCTCTGCAGAAAGGCGTGTCAGCAACAGTACAATTAATTTTAAAACTCAGGTTTTGTGGCTATCTAATGAAAATAGCAATTTTAAAGTAGTTTTTATTAAATGAAAATTTATGAACTCATAAAAGGGAAGTGAGATAACATTTACTGAATGGTAACTATGTGTCTCCACTCGGATAAGCACTTTATATGCATTATATGCATGATCTCACTTAATTGCCACCAAAAATCAGTAAGGTAGTTATTAATTGCACTTTCCAAATTAAAAAATGGAGCTTTTGAGAGTGCAAATTTGTCCCTGGTTGCACAGTCAGTTACCAATAAAGTTAAAATGTGAACTCATATCCATGAGATTCTGATACATATTTTGATTATAACATACTCTAGCATATGTATAATAAATTAACTAAAATAGAGTATCATTTAAACTACATTAGGAGTTTGCTTGATTTTCAGGTATTCATTTAACTATTTATGAAAGTAATATAACTGATTAAAAGTCTTGGAAAATGATGAACACTACAAAAGGGTAAATATCTGTGATTTTAACACACAGGGATAATAATTGACAATACTGGGGTACTTCAAAAAGTCTGTGGAAAACTAGAATTAAAAGAACTTTGCGAAGTGCACACATGTACTAGTCCATTATTGTGTTGCTATAACAGAATACCTGAGGCTGGGTAATTTATAAAGAAAAGAGGCTTATTTGACTCATGATTCAGGGACAGCTGCATGTTTCTGGGACAGCTGCATCTGGCATGGGCCTCAGGCTGCAGGGCAGCCAGCAGATGCAAGGAGATCACATGGCAAGATGAAGCAAGAGAGAGAGGGAGGGGAAGTGCCAGGGTCCTTTAAACAACCAGCTCTCATGGGAACTAATAGATTAAGAACTTACCACACCCTTCCCCCAGGGAGAGCATTAATCCATTCATGAGGGATCCATCCCCCATGACCCAAACAGCTCCCAGCACTGCCACATTGGGGATCAGACTTCAACATAAGCTTTGGGGGTCAACATATCCAAACTATAGCATCATATATCTTTAACTTTGACAAATTTAGGTTCATAATGCATGTATCTTTTATGACAAGTATTTGCACTTAATATATCATGACCATTTTCCACATACCTTAGGTTCTATGATTCTAGAAATACTATATAAATTACTCTAATACTCTGATGCTCAAACTGGAGTATTTGTATATCCAAAGATACAGGTAATGGTGGTAGGGGGAGGCAGTTACAAACCCACAGATTGGATCAAGTGGCAGTTTTCACTTCCTGGAATGTCCAATGTACTCAAATTTAGTCGAACTGTTACTTTGACAAGTACTAACGTATTATAAAATAAAATGCAATATTTTCATGGATTTACTCCCTAAAACAGAAGACTTCAAAATATTGAACTCTCACTCCCTAAAATATATAATGCTTGTCTGTGTTATTAAATATATTTTGGTGGAATATTTTGTATTTGAGCAGCACTGCCTAAAACATTTGAAGCTGGTTCTAAAACACTACAGTTATGTTAGTAACTGATTATGTATTTCCATGTAAATGGTGCAGCTCCTCCTTTGCACAGATTTCCTTTGCACATGTCTTCCTTCAGATCCTATGGACAGCTGAATGTTTTTCTGGATTGAAACACATAGGAATTCCTTTTCTTTTGTTTCACCTCAGGTGGATTTTTCCAAAAAAACAAAATCTAGGAAAAAAAATTACCTCCTGAACTTCTATTGAAAATATGAGTTTTGGCACCACTAGAAAAAAAAAGTGGCTTTGAGAAGCATCTTAGTCTTTGTGGCTCCTATGCATTTTCCCATCTTGTTCTTCTGTTGTTATTTGTTCTTCAGTCTTTGGTCACTTACCACTATCCCAGGAGTTACCTGCTTTCCTTTGGTTACTCTAGTAGAGACTCTTTTTTATTCCTTAGTCCTTTATTAAATCAGATATTACATGGTGTGTCTTTTTTAAGCTATCATTTCACAATGAAAATTAAAAATTTGCACATGTGTAAGCCACATGGATCCACAGACACACACTGCTACACATGAGAATGCTTGAGATTTCTCTTCTGTTTAAAAGGTTTGCAAAGTATCCACGGTGGCTACTGTTAAAATGAAGATCACCATCTGTCCCAAAGAAGGTGGGGCAAATCAGTCGGAAATTATTCATGTCGGTAGTCAGTCCATGAAGACCAGCAATTTCTGACAGTCTGATGGAGTAAGAATTGGTCTAACAGAAGTCAAGCAACAGATCTAAAGAAAATTCAAAGGGCTCTTAAAGAAAATGACTTAATATGCTTTGCCCATCCTTCAAGTCTCAGCTTGTTTTCGTGAAAATCTGTGATAATGGGAAAACAGTACATTTCGACACATATACCCTGTGTTTTCTTTTACCTGAACACCTATTTTGATTGAGATACTTCACTCACTAATGAGAATATAAATATGAATCATACATGGCTCTTACCCTCAAGGAGTTAAAAATCAATTGGTCAAAATGAAAAGGCCCTAAACCTAGGAAGATAATGCTTCTCAGGGAAGTTTCCTTGTTTTGTACTGTACTGTTTTTTAGAACTACCCCAACTCAAAACTATTTGTCAGTTTTCCAGAATCATGCAGACACCAAGGCTAATATTTCACTTTGATGATATCTATGTTTGTGCAGAGATTTACACAATGCCCGTTTTAATCACAGCAGGCAAAGGATAGTAGGTAAAGCAGCAGCCAATGACATTTGAGAGATAACCGGGGAAATTAAGTAACTTTTTCAGGGTCATACGAAGGCCATACAATTAGACTATGAAAGTCAGGCTTCAAACCAACTGCTGCAAATTATCAGTCTAAAGTTGTTTTTACTTTTCTTTGATGCATATCAAATTCTCTGAAAATTTTATTCAATGTTAAATACTTTATAGGGTCAAGAACTAGATTAATGCAGAAAACAACCATGTATAAACAATACCACTTCCCACACTCTACCTTTTTCTAATCTAAAATGTCCTAATCACTTTGAGAGTAGTAGAAAGATGGAGAAGTATTGGAAAGATAGGCAATGATGATAAATTGAAGAATAAATTTTGTTTATTGAGTTAGAATAAGAAGATCAGTAGGAAAATGTTTTAAATTTGGTAAGAAACCTTATTTAGAAGGAGTTAATAATTCGGACCTAAATACACTTGAAGATGTTTACAGCTGTGCTGAAATTATTCTGTGTAGAATGACAAGGGAAAGGAGGTTATAAAATGTTTACAAGAGTGAAGAAAGCTGAGAAAACAGGTGGAGCTAGGTTACGTGAGATAAAGAATATGCCTCATCAGAAATCTGGAATACAGACTCCTCTCAGGGCTGCCGTGATTAAAGAACCCCCTCCCCATGTTAACTACATTCTAATAATAATATGTACATGTGAAGTAAATAGTAAATAGTAGAGCAACACTTGGCCTTGCTAGTTCCACAGTGAACAAAAATAAATAAGAAATTTTGCAAAAGACAAAGGATGACATCACAAAAGCTGTAAATAAAGAGTTCTTTCTTTCAGTGCCAGACGTTAAATTCTTGGATACTACAAGTCAGCTGGATTTCCTATTGGCTCTGTCAGTTATTGTAAATAAGCTCAGTGTTTTGTGCATTCACACTGTCCTTCCTACCTCTTCTACGTGACAGTCAATGGGAGGAACTTCAGAACCAGGAGAAGTTTAGATAGCTTGAAGAGTTTGCTGTGGGTTGCAAACACCCCCTCCAGCAGCTATCTGAATATGCTTCCTTGTGTCTGTTGCCCCCAGGCACACTCAGAGGGTTTAGAGAGTTAGAAAGGGGAGAGTTGACAAGGGCATCTCAAGAGGACCATTGTGGTTACACTGCATAACACAGATGCCAGCTTCCTTTCCAGGCCCCTTCTGTTTTTGTCCACTGGTCCATATTCTATGAGGGGAGCAACAACAGAGGTGTTTAAATCATCTGCAGTAACTCCTGTGACATTGATTTTACCCTTTCTATGAGCCACAGTTCAACAACAAAAACCTTTGCGTGAAAAATGCCAGAATGCAAAATGTCTCCTGGTCAATGCCCTGTTTCCTTCAGCACAAAGGGACAGCTTTGCCTTTGTCTATTACCAGATACGTCCTTCAAATCGAAGCCATCTGTTCCATAAACTCTAAGAGTTTGGCCAAGGGAACTTTAAACCAAGAAACCATTTCACCAAATGTCACTCGGAGTGTCTGGCATCTGGCTGAAACCTAAAAGCTCAGAATGTGATACATTTCAGAAGGCTGCAGCCTTCTCTGGAATTTTACAAAGTGTAGTGTGCACTTCAAATTATGTTTATTTTATGTTTCTGTTTAGAACATTATTTGACATTCATTATAAAAAATTTAAAATATAAAAATATTTTAGAAAGAAAATAAACATTATTCATGATCACTCCACACAAATTTAACTACTATTATTTTGTTACATTTCCTTATCTCCTTTTATCTATTGTTTGTTTACAAACTTAGCATTATATTCCATATGCTTCTGTATACATCTGTTCCACCTTATATATTTTCCATGTCATTTAATAGTGTATTAAAATGCTTGTCAATCGTAAGATAGTTTTGTTATTAATCAATTCAAAATTGATGTACATGTATATTTTTTCCAATTTTAAATAGACTATTTTAGAGAGTGTATTGTTCATTTGACATTATATGCATCTTTGACTGCTGTAATTTTCTTCTAGAATCATAATTATTATGACAAAGATCAATGGATATTTTTAGAATACTGATAAATTTTGCCTTATTGACTTCTAGAAAGCCGGTACTCTCTAACAAGCTGTGGCTGAGGAGCTGTCTTGCTGTACCCTGTCAATAGAAGACATATCCCAAGAGGATATCTGAAAAATATCCAAACATTGCTATTTCGAATTTTTACTAGTGAGATCAATCATCTCTCTTTCTCTCTCAAGCTGTGGCTGAGGAGCTGTCTTGCTGTACCCTGTCAATAGAAGACATATCCCAAGAGGATATCTGAAAGATATCCAAACATTGCTATTTCGAATTTTTACTAGTGAGATCAATCATCTCTCTTTCTCTCTCACTTTGTCTCTCTCTCTCTCTTAAATGCTACTTTCCTACAACAGGAAAAAAATCTAAGTACTGTGACATATCCAGCCCCACAGTCTGCCCTAAGCTGTCTCATCTAGGACTCACCAGAAGGATTCTATCCAGATCTCCTCCACTCATTGCCTGGTATTTCAGTGCTTCTCAGAAAGCAGAGGCACATGTCAATGCTCAGTGACAGTCATCAATCTGATTACATCTAGCACATACACAGCAGAAATTCCTCAACATTTGTACCTTTTTGTAGTTTTCAGTTCCTCCTATGTTTTTAAAATTCCATATATCTTTTCATTTATATTACTTTTAGTATTTTTATACTTTTCATTGTACTTCTTTCCAGCTTTAAGCCCTCAAGTTTCTGTATTTTGTTATGAGTGATCAGTACTTTCTTCCCTCTCAGATATAAATTCAGCTTCTCCTGAGGCTTCTCCCCAAAAGCACCCTCTCCTTCGTTCTGGAAGCCACTCCTCAGAGGTACCCTCTCTTCCAAACGTCTACTCTAACCCAGCCTTATTCTCAGCTGACCATGAATTCATCTCACAATATGTTAGATGATAATCAATGTATTCGCTGATAACCACTTATGCTATCTTTTTTATTTTAACGGTTTAAGAGAAATTAAAGAAAAATAATAACCTTCCAAGATCCAAAGAAATAAAAGTTTAATGATAGATAATGGGAAAAACACTTTGGATCTGAGGACCTTATCTGATGCTCCCTCAGATCTCACTTCAAGTTGCTACCTTTTGAAAGACCAGTACTTTTCCTTAAAATGTAAATCTAAATCCCAAGTACATCTCCAAATTTTTTAGGCTCTCAATTTCAAATTTATTTTACCTTTTTTTGGATCAAAACATAAATCTTGTTTCTACAAACTGGCTGGCATTTGCAGCTTTGTTTTCTCTAGTTGTCTTCAAGTTGCAAGTCCTCTGGCTACTGAACAGGGCCTGTTCTTACAAACTTTGTCATAAACTCACACTCATAGCATTTTAAAAAAGGAAGCGACCTTAATGCTATCTGATGAGCCTCAGAAAACCAAGGTAGGTCCTGAGAAATCAGGCAATTTGCAAGATGATACAAATGACTAATGACTTCCAGCACTCAAATCCATGCTTTCTATTACAGTTATGTCATTTGCTGTGCTGTTATTGTTGAAACTTCATGTGAGACATATCCTAAAAGAACTCTTCAAGTGCATTTTATTTCTCTTATATTATTATTGCAGCCCCAACTTTTCCTTTCTGACGGGTCCTTCCTAAAAACCCATCCAGTTCCTATGAAAAGAAATAGCTCCTAGTGAAGTTACAAAGACACAGGTACAACCTCAGGTGAGTAAAAAGCTAGCGTGTTGCTAATACAATCCTGCTCCTGACAGTTACATTTTCTCTTAATCATGTGGTGTGCACCTGCTTCTAAGGGACAGGCTTCCGGGAATTCTAACAATTCTTTGTCTGAATCCACATTCTTCAGCTTAATGAGCTTTATGCACATGCTAATCTTTCGAGCATCCTACCTCAAAGAGGTGTAAGAATATACATAGATATAGATCTCAATAAAGATCAAAAATGAGGAAAAGGCAGTAAAAGTTCAACAGGTTTGCATGAAATACAATGGCACAATTGGTTCTCCAGTGAGCAAAGAATAGAGACATTCAAAACCAAGAATAACTTTCCCCTTGGGTTAAAATTTTTTCTTCAAGCAATGTACAGCCTTTCAGTCTTGGCCGGTTTTCTTGTGACTCAAAATGAAACATGATCATTGTCTTTACGACAAATAATTCCTGTCCCATTTGACTAACCAAGGAAATGACATCTTAAGCGCTGGGATCACAAAGGCAGAAAAGCTAAACTGCTTAAGAGGAAGGATTTTGCAGCAACAAGCTAAAGCATATGATCTCTGCAGATCCAATGGCTTCCCCTAAGTGAGAATGGGACTTTCTTGGTCTTCAGAACATGTCCCTGACAAGATGGTGTCCCAGTTCCAAAAACGACTAAAAGGTAAATTTACTTTCACTCCTCCAGGCATGGGAGGTAGCCTGGTTTTTACTGGCCATGACTTCTTGCAGGAACAGAAGTCAGGACTTCCATTGTCTGACTTCACCCCATCTTTCAAGTGTAATGAGTTTTTTTGCAGGTAACTGTTTATACACTGGTCAGTTCATTTAATTTGAGGGATTAGCTTGGGAGAGTTGATTAGGTTAACAAATATGCAAATCAGTAATTTGGTCACTTTTGCCTGACTTAGAATAAGGCTAAATCTGACACAATATATGTGAATCTTGAACCAGGACTAATTTTTCTTTCGACTTTTATTTGGCCGATTGAAGCAAATTGTTCAGAAGGTAAATTCTGAACCCAGACAAACTATTTTTCTAAATTACAGCTTTTAGGGGCCGGCCCAGTGGTGCACTGGATAGTGCGCCGCTTGGGAAGCGCGGCGGCGCTCCCGCTGAGGGTTCAGATCCCACATACAGACCGGTTCCCGCTCACTGGCTGAGCGAGGTGCGGGAGCAACACCGAGGGTTGCAATCCCGTTGCCGGTCCCCGGTCCAGTACGGGGGCAACACTGAGGGTTGCGATCCGTTGCCGGACACAGAAAAAGACAAAAAGACAAAAAAAAAAAATAAATAAATAAAAAATAAAAATAAATTACAGCTTTTACATCATTAAAGAATACATCAAGAAATGCAATATGTAAATTAGAATTGAGGAATTTTGGAGGATTAAGGGGTTTCAATTCACCAAGAAGAGACATTTAAAGACAGGAGCAGAACAAGTCCCAAGTTTTCCTTGGTTAGGAATTTAGTCCTTCATACCACAAAGATCACTTACACCTTTAGTTCTCAGAAGTATATAAACTGGCTTATCTGTATTATTTTCCTTGGCTCTTCCAAATATCCTGTAAGTTATTGCAAAGGCATTTTTAACACCTTGAAAACTAAGGCTGGGGAGGTTCTGTGCCCTCCATAAGTAAAGCCTATTGATGCTCAGTGACTTTAACTTAAAATTGAAACTTATCGCTTCCGCAAGCAATTCATTTATAATTACTTCTTCTGAATTGTTAATGTACTATCACATTTACATGTCTCCTTTATTTGGTCTCAAATTCTTATCAGGCGGAGCATGTGTCTTACTCATCTTCATGTCTTCTGTGCTGCTCAGCATGGTAACGTGCACACATTAGAGCCTCATTAACCTATGATAGGTGGGGCTGTACCTTTAACAGATATTCATGTAATTGTTTACTACATATCTATTCTATTCCCCCATTACTCTTTGCCAATGGAAAAATACTCCTTTTTCCAGGTTAAATCCCTTTTAGAAGTAAAACAAAGAATTATCCAGCTCTTTTTTTTTAAGCATCTCTCAGAGCTGGATTTTCAAATATGAGCTTAGGCTGTCTTTTCACTATTTAATCCTAAATCTTTTTGTCCCGCACATGAAAATTGGGATTTCTAGTGTATATTTAACTCTCTGCCCTCAGTCAAGAATAGGGTAACTTATAACTTAGAATCTAATAAAAGTTTTAATTTTCTTTTATTGTTTGTTTCCTATAGTCTTGTCTTAGTCCATTCAGGCTGTAACAGAAGAGTATGGAACAGGTGGCTTAAGCAAGAGAAATTTATTTCTCACAGTTACAGAGGCTGGGAAACCCAATATCAAGGTCCAGCAGATCTGGTGTTTGGTGAGGCCCTCTTCCTGATTGTCAGAAGGCTGCCTTCTTGTTGTATCCTCACATGGCAGACAGCAGAGAGAACAACTCTCTCTCAAGTCTTCTTAAAAGGGCACTGATCATATTTCATGAGGACTCTACCCTCATGACCTAATAACCTCCCCAAATTCCCTCCTCTAACTAATATCACATTACATCAACAGAATTTCAATGTATGAACTTGGGGAGAACACAAACACACAGTCCGTAACAAGTCTATTAGCGCTACATTATAGACATTTAAAACTCCTTATCAGGTAAGAAACTACATATTATTCAAGAGTGATATATTTCTCATTTGAAATTAAAAGTCGTATGATTTTAATTAAAATCCTTTAGAAAAGAAACATTCCTCTGGCCAAGAAGGCCTGATCTAGAAAATGAAAGAATGCACACGTTGTCCCCAAATATAAGAAATGCTAAGATTTTTTCATGTGAAAAGGAGACAAAAAATTTTAATGATTTCTATGACTTTATGAGGCATTCCCTATCCTACCCCTAGAGAGGAACAGATGAAAGTGACTTTTGGCCCAGCTGGCCCAAGCAGTCATCATGCTTGACTGCCAGGTAAGGTGGCCTCTGCTATCACAACTTCACCACCACAAATTCTGGGCTTCTTGCCATTATGACTGATGCCAAAACATATTCTCTAATTTCCCTTACACAGACTTTGGTGCCAAGGACAAAGAAAAATGCAATGAGTAAAATAATCAAGTGAGTAGTCATGAATGTTTATAAATGAAGGGCCCAATTGGTGGCACACATGTACAACTAGCACATCTTTATGGTCTCATCAAATTACCCTTTGTTTCAAAGCCTATTATCAAAATATTATTGCTATGGCTAATTTAGTGATTCTATATTGAAATATGAAAAAGCATTTTGATAAGACTTATAGAGTTGGCAAGAAATCAAATGAATCCATGGTGATACAAAAATAGCAATATAGAAAAATCTTGGGTTATTTTAAGTTTCAGAGAGCTCAATTTAGCTCAACCAAAGCAGAAAAAAAATTTTAAATAATAAAAAAGAAACCACAAGTAACTTTTGGAAAATTTTTATTGTACCACTAAGAGCTATTTTCTCTGTTCTCAAGAATCTTAATATCTTAGCTTAAGAGTATCAAGGAAAAAATTAGGGCTGGCCAGTTAGCTCCATTGGTTAGAGTGTGGTGTTATAACACCAAGATCAAGGGTTTGGATACCCATACTGGCCAGCTGCCAAAAAGAAAAAAGAAAAAATTAATTAATAACACTTATTAAGGTATGGTGAGGAAGACTTTATTCAGGACCATCATGATAGGTATTGAGATGACAATGGGCTCTTGCAATGAAGGAGAGAGATTGGGCTCATCTCCAAATACAGCATGGGTAAGTGGGAATTTATAGCCAATAATCAGGGTGAGGGTCAGAAGATGAAAATTATTATGAGGGTAAGGGGGTTCTGGTTAAACTGACAACAGGATTCTTGCTGAAGACAAGCCAGAGTGATCAGACATCACCTGGGGGATGGTGGAGGATGAGGAAGCTGATCAGATATTGAGGGTGATCAGATACCAAAAGTGTGGTGTTCTTGCTAAACTGACTTATCAGGGACTGATAAAACTGGATTTTACAAGGCAGTGCACAAATGGGTCTAAGAGAAGGTTCAGAAGCCTGATTAAAAGTTTGACCAACCAAAGAACCTTTGTCAAGAATAGGCTCTCTCAAATTCAGCACTATTGACATATTAGACTAGATAATTCTCTGCTGTGGAGGCTTTCATGTTCAATGTCAGGTATTGAGCAGAATCTCTCGATTCTACCAACTAGATGTCATACCACCGCTCACTCCTGCAGCTGTGAGAAATATCTCCAGGCATTGCCAGATATATCCCCTGAGGGACAAAATCTCCCCCTGTTGAGAACCAATGGCTAAAGAGTGAGGCTAGAGGTATGAAAAATAAATAAATAAATATGGATTCAAAAAGTTAAAACCAAAATTTTTTTTTTTTTTCCATTTTGTCTTTTTTCGTGTCCGGCAACGGATTGCAACCCTCAGTGTCGCGCCCGTACCGGACCGGGACCGGCAACGGGATCTCAACCCTCAGTGTTGCGCCTGCACCTCGCTCAGCCAGTGAGCGGGAACCGGTCTGTATGTGGGATCTGAACCCTTGGCGGGAGCGCCACCACGCTCCCAAGCGGCGCACTGTAGCAGTGCGCCACCAGGCCGGCCCCTAAAACCAAAATTTTGAATGATAGAGTGAATGATGTTTATAAGAAAATGGGGACCATTTCTTTATTAATTCTTTCAAGTGTTAATTGACTGACTAAAGTGTGTCAGGCACTGGCCTATACTTACTCACTTTTACATTAATTGACAATCAGGACTTCTAATGACATAGTCCTTGGATAAATGCCTAACAAATAAAAAACAAAAAACAAAAAACCCACTAGTTTTGATAGAACATGGGTCTGGCAGATTATTAAATGTTTCCAGTTTGCAGTAGCAGAAAGACATGGGAAAGGATAAGTTGAATATCAGCTGTGTTACACCTGTTACTAGTTGTAACCTTGGGGTAGTCACTTGGCATTCCAAAACTTACTTCTCCCTATTTGTTGATGAAAAAAACTATCACATAGGGTGTTGAGAATTAAAGATAATATATACAGGCCAGAGAGGCCCAAGTACCATGGAGACTACATGCCCCATGGCACCAGCATGTGACCTAGCAGGAAGGCCTCATCAATGCTGGAACCCATACCCAGCCTGGTCAAGTGCACACTGACCAGAGAGGTGCCTCCCCAGAGAGGTCTGAGACCTGAGGCAACCACGTGCCCAAGGCACCAGTGGGTGAATGAGCAGAAACTGAGGCAGCCATGCCAAATAGGCAGCCCTGGCAGCATCCTAACCAGACAATAGTGTTGACCAGTGGACCATGAAATCCCTTGCCACAATGACTAACCATCAAAGGAAAGATACCAGAAATATGAAAAATCAAGAAAGTACACCACCAAAGGGTTATTACCCTCAAGCTCTAGATTCTATAGAACAAGACGCCCTTGAAATGTCTGACAAGGAATTTGAAGTGATAATTCTAGGGAAACTAAATGAGATACAAGAAAACTCAGCAAGACAACACATTGAAACGAGAAAAAGTATAAAGGACCTGAAAGAAGAAGTGTACAAGAAAATCAATGCCTTGAAAAAGAATGTAGCAGAACATGCCAAGCTGAAAAATACATTCAACGAAATAAAAAACACAACAGAGAGTATAACCAGCAGGCTTGCAGAAGCAGAAGACAGAACTAATGACCTTGAAGATGGGCTCTTTCAAATAACATAGACAGACAAAAAAAAGAAAGAAAAAAATTAGAAACATTGAAGAAAATCTAAGAGAGCTATCAGAAAACCTTAAGTGCTCAAATATCCTAGTCATGGGTATTCCAGAAAGGGAGGGAAAGGAGATTGCATTGAAAACATATTCAACAAAATAGTGACAGAAAACTTCCTAGGTATAGGAAAAGACACAGATCTTCAGATTCAGGAACTCAAAGATCTCCAAATGTATTCAACCCAAAAAGGTCTTCTCCAAGACATGTTATAGTCAAATTGGCTAAATTCAAAGACAAAATCTTAAAAGCTGCAAGAGAGAAGAATCAAATCACCTATAAGGGAGCCCCAATCAGACTAACAACAGACTTTTCATTACATACCCTAAAAGCCAGAAAGGAATGGGATGATATATTCAAAATACTAAAAGAGAGAGATTGCCAGCCAAGAATCTCTACCCTACAAAGCTATTCTTCTGAAATGAAGGCCAAATAGCATATTTGCCAGACGAACAAAAACTGCGGGAATTCACTACCACATGACCACCCTTACAAGAAATTCTCAATGGAGTACTGGGTTTGGTACCAGAAAAATTACTGTGACTGCCATAAAAACTCAAGAAAAATCAAAAGCCACTAGTAAAATAAAAATGCCAACAATAAAGAGGAAAAAAAAGTTTATCTACAACCTAAGAAACCAACAAATACAGAAGACAAACAGGAATTCAGAAAGAAAGCAACAAAAGACACTTAAGACATCCAAACAAAAATCAATAAAATGCTAGCAATAAATCAACACTTTTCAGTAACAACTCTTAATGAAAAAGGATTAAATTCTCCAATCAAAACACACAAAGTAACTGACAGGATTAAAAAGGAGAACCCAACTATATGCTATCTTCAAGACCTCCAACTCACCTATAAAGACTCACATAGAGTAAGAGTGAAAGGATAGAAAAAGATTTACCATGCAAACAGAAATGAAAAGAGATCTGTAGTTGTATTCTTGTATCTGATAAAATACACATTAAACTAAAAACCATAAAAAGAGATAATGAGGGCCACTACATAATGATAAAAGGATTCATCCATCATGAAGACATAACAATCATAATTATACACACCCCCTGTCAGAGCAGCCAGATTTATGAAGCAAACTCTATTAGACCTAAAGGAGAAAATAGATGCTAATACCATAATAGCAGGAGATCTGAACACCCCACTATCAATATTGGACAGATCATCTAGGCAAAGAATCAGCAGAGAAAAACAAGATCTACACAACACTCTAGACCAATTGTTCTTGGAAGATTCTACACAACATTCCATCCAAAAACCTCAGAATATTCATTATTCTCATCAGCACATGGATCATTCTCCAGGATAGATCATATGTTAGGTCACAAATCAAGTCTCAACAAATTCAAAAAAGTTGGAAGTACCCTATGTATTTTTTCAGACCAAAGTGAAATAATACTAGAAATCAATAACAAACAAAATTCTGGAAACTAAACAAACACACGGAAATTAAACAGCATTCTACTTAATGACACATGGGTCCATGAAGAAATCAAACAGGAAATCAAAAAATTTATTAAAACTAATCAAAACAATGATACATCATACCAAAACCTGTGGGATACTGCAAAAACAGTACTAAGGGGGAAATTTATCGCATTAAATGCTTACTCCAGAAGAATGGAAAGATGGCAAGTGAACAACTTAATATGTCACCAGAAAGAACTAGAAAAACAAGAACAACCCAAACCCAAAGTTAGCAGATGGAAAGAAATCATTAAGATCAGAGCAGAACTTAAAGAAATTGAAACTCAAAAAAAAAAATGATACAAAAGATCAATGAATCAAAAAGTTTATTTTTTGAAAAGATAAAATTGACAAGAAAGAACAGAGAAGATCCAAATAACAAAATATAGAAATGAAAAAGGTGATATTACAACTGATACCTATGAAATACAAGGAATCATTTGAGACTACTATAAACAACTATACGCCAACAAATTTGAAAATCTGGAGGAAATGGATAAATTTGTGGACACACACAAACTACCAAAACTGAGCCAAGATGATGTAGAAAATCTGAACAGACCAATAACAATAAAAGAGATTGAAGCTGTTATCAGAAGGCTCCCAACAAAGAAAAGCCCAGGACCAGATGGATTCACAGCAGAATTCTACCAAGCATTCAAAGAGGAATTGATACCAATTCTCTACAAACAATTCCAAGGACTGAAACAGAAGCAATTCTCCCAAACTCATTCTATGAAGCAAACATCACCCTGGTACCAAAACCAGGTAAAGATACAACTAAAAAAGAAAACTACAGGCCAATATCTTTGATGAATATAGATGCAAAAATTCTCAATAAAATACTAGCTAACACAATACAGCAACACATATGCAAAATTATACACCATGATCAAGTGAGATTCATCCCAGGGATGCAAGGTTGGTTCAACACATGCAAATCAATAAATGTGATACACCATATCAATAAAATCAAACAAAAGGACCATATGATCATATCTATAGATGCTGAAAAAGCATTTGATAAAATTCAACACTTGTTCATGATAAAGACTCTCTACAAGTTAGGTATAGATGGAATATCTCAACAGAATTTAAGCCATATATGATAAACCCACTGCTAATATCATCCTGAATGGGGAAAAGCTGAAAGCTTTTCCTTTCAGAACAGGAACTGGAAAAGGATGCCCACTCACACCACTCCTATTCAACATAGTGTTGGAAGTACTGGCCAGAGCAATCAGGGAAGAGAAGGAAATAAAGGGCATCCAGATTGGAAAAGATGAAGTCAAACTGTCCCTCTTTGAAGATGACGTGATCCTATATATCAAACAGCCTAAAGCCTCTACAAAAAAATCTCTTGGAGTTGATAAATGATTTCAGCAAAGTAGCAGGATGCAAAATCAACACACAAACGTCAGTAGCATTTCTATTCTCAAGTAGTGAACATGTAGAAAGAGAAATCAAGAAAGCTTGCCCATTTACAGTAGTCACCAAACAAATTAAATACTTAGGAATTGAGTTAACCAAGGATGTGAAAAATCTCTATAATGAGAACTACAAACCACTGCTGAGAGAAATTAGAGAGGATACAAGAAGATGGAAAGATATCTCATGCTCTTGGATTGGAAGAATCGATATTGTGAAAATGTCCATACTACCCAAAATGATCTACAAATTCAATGCAATCCCCATCAAAATTCCAATGACATTCTTCTCTGAAATGGAAAAAATCTATCCAGACATTTATATGGAATAACAAAAGACCACGTGTAGCCAAAGCAATGTGGAGCAAAAAAAAAAAAAATAAAGCTGGAGGCATAACACTACCTGACTTTAAACTAT
>NW_007730997.1:138265-141393 GCF_000696425.1 Galeopterus variegatus | reverse complement strand
TCAACTCAAAATGGATTAAAGAATTAAATATACACCCTGAAACAATAAAACTGCTTAAAGAAAACATAGGAGAAACACTTCAGGAAGTAGGATTGGACACAGACTTCATGAATGTGACCCCAAAAGCACAGGGAACCAAAGGAAAAATAAACAAATGGGATCATATCAAACTAAAAAGCTTCTGCACAGCAAAAGAAACAATTAACAGAGTCAAAAGTCAGACAACAGAGTAGGAGAAAATATTTGTAAAATATACATCTGACAAAGGATTAACATCCAGAATATACAAGGAACTGAAACAACTTTACAACAAAAAAACAAGTAACCCAATTAAAACATGGGCAAAAGAGCTAAATAGGCATTTCTCAATGGAAGAAATACCAATGGACAACAGATACATGAAAAAATGTTCAACATCACTCAGTATTCGGGAAATGAAAATCAAAACCACACTGAGATACCATCTCACCCCAGTTAGGATGGCTAATGTCCAAAAGAGTCTGAACGATAAATGCTGGTAAGGTTGCAGAAAAAAAGGAACCCTCATGCATTGTTGGTGGGACTGCAAAATGGTGCAGTCTCTATCGAAATGGTATGGAGGTTCCTCAAACAATTGCAGATAGAGCTACCATATGACCCAGTTATCCCACTGCTGGGAATATAACCAGACGAATGGAAAACATCAAGTTGAAGGTATACCTGTTCTCCAGTGCTCATTGCAGCACTCTTTACAATAGCTAAGAGTTGGAACCAGCCCAAATGTTCATCATCAGATGAGTGGATACGGAAAATATGGTACATCTACACAACAGAATACTACTCTGCTATAAAAAAGAATGAAATACTGCCATTTGCAATAACATGGATGGACCTAGAGAGAATTATATTAAGTGAAACAAGTCAGACACAGAAAGAGAAATATCACATGTTCTCACTTATTTGTGGGAGCTGAAAATAAATAAACAAATACACAAATAAACTGGGTACAGTTACAATTCCTTGATATTGATACAACAAGCGAACAAACATTGAGGTTGTTGGGAGGGAGGGCTTTGGTAATGGGCCACAATAATCAACCACATGTATATTGACAAAAAATAAATAAAATTTATAAATAAATAAATAAATATAATATATGCATAATACCTAGCACTTGGAAGGTTTTATTATAGTTATTATTATTTTCTCCATAACCACAACTGTTATGAATAAGGACCAAACATCTATTGTATTAGCTTGCATCCTGAGTTCAAAACAGTATAAACTGATAGAAAATCTTATTTATAGTGGTATACAACTTATTTAATTTGAGTCATGTAAACAATGATCACTTCTATTCTTTCAAAATTAGGAGGGGAAAGTCCATCTGAACAAAGAGAACTTGTATTTGAAAACCCTATTATTATTTGCACTTTCTGGACTATAAAGTCAATTTTTCTATATTCTAATGTAGAGATATTTGCTTCTAATTATTCAGTTTCTCACCACAATTAACAACCCAACTATAATTCGATCAGTCTCTTTTGATAGAAACTATTTATAACTACTTTGTCCTGAGGGGAAAGGTCCTTTTTCACCATCATTGTGGTCCAGCATTCTTATACCAGCTTAATTTGTCCTTACACTCTATGCAATCCTTTAAAATGACTTCAATTTTTTTTCTTCATCATTCAAAAGCAATATATATTTAGGGTATGTGATTTAAAAGTACAAAAATTAAAATAAAATTTAAACACTAATAATCCTCCCCAGAGGTATCTCACTACTAATACACATATACATACATGCCTTCATAATGACAAATCAGACAGAATTACATGACAGGTATAATACACTCTCTGTTTTTATAGGGATGCACAGAATGCTATGGGAGCACACAGAGGGTTTCTAATCCGCATTTGGTTGGTTATGAAGGCTTTCTGGAAGAAGCGAGTCCTGAGGATGAGCAGGAGTTAGCTCATCAAAAGGAGCAGGATGTTGAGATGCGGGGCGAGGCAGAGGGAAGTAAAGACAAAAGCAAAAGGCAGGAGTGAAAAGGGCCTAAGGGTCTTGAGAAGTTCAGTACACAGCAGAGTGCAGTTGAGATGCTGGTGGTAATGTTGGTGTTGGGGGGTTGTAAGTGGCAAAGCTGGTGACATGAAGAGGAGAAAGAGCATGTCAAGCAATTTGTCATTTCTCCTGAGAAAGCAACAAGAACCAATGCAGCACTATATACAGGAGAAAGGCATGAGCAGGATTTTTTTTTTTTTTTTAACAGAGATTATTTATTGTGTGGAATGGGCTGGAGAGAGGTATTTGTGGGAAATGGATTGGAAAGAAGCTATTCCAAAGAAGGGCAGTATTAAAGGGTTGTTTTGGTAATTTGAGAGAGAGATTGTGAGAGCTAAACCAAGAAAATGACAGTGAAATTGGAGAAAAGTGAATGGATTTAAGAGAAAATGAAGAGGAAAAATTATTTTTTAAAAAAATAGTAATTGCTTTGATGGTGCTGAGAAAAAGAAGAGAGTCAAAAACAAGGTCTGTAAGACTTCTGGTTTAATTGGTTGCATCAAATTGTCTCACAGAATCTCCATTTCCAAATAGAAAATGGCTAGCTGTTTTACAGAGGTAAAGTTTCCTGAATTGAAGAATGATACGAGGGTACTTTGAAAAGTTCATGGAAAAATAGAATTAAAAGATAATATTTTCATGAACTTTTTGAAGCACTCTTGTATGAACTCTAAGTTATTCCCAGGGGTGGGGCATATTCCTAAATAAAGTATCTGGGAGCCCAGAAAGAGTTTATTTAACAAAAGCTCAGGCATAATTATAGATACTGGTTATTTTAACTAAGCAATTCTGCAGCATCCCCCAAGACACTACCCCTATTGTCATGCCTTAAGATATGGATAGAATGTAAAATACACAGCACTCAAACTCTAGTTTTTTGAGTAGGTGGTGTTGGGCACACATTTTATATAGGGAGGTGTTAGTCAGGAAGTTCCCTACACTACAACACAGCAAAGGAAAGATGTCAAAAGATCTGCTTCTGTCTGCAGAAAATGGTACAACACAATTGCAAATGGACTGAGGCAAATAAACAAACCAAAATACATTATTCAAAAGATTTTTTTTTTTTTTTTTTTTTG
>NW_007730997.1:128948-138255 GCF_000696425.1 Galeopterus variegatus | reverse complement strand
GCCACGGGCTCAGCCCCATTATTCAAAAGATTTTTAGAAGCTGTTTTAGTCCGTTTTCTGTCGCTATAAAAGAATTACCTGAGACTGGGTAATTTATAAAGAACAGAGGTTTATTTGGCGTATGATTCTGGGACAGCTGCATCTGGCATGGGCCTCAGACTGCTTCTACTCATGGCAGAAAGCAGCAGGCAGCCAGCCAGCGGGTACAAGCAAATCACATGGTGAGAGGAAGAAAGAGAGAGAGAGAGGAGGTGCCAGGGTCTATAAACAACCAGCTCTCACAGGAACTAATAGAGCGAGAACTCACTCATTAATACCCCCTCCCCAGGGAGAGCATTAATCCACTCATGAGGGATCCACCCCCATGACTCAGTCAGTTTCCAACACTGCCACACTGGGGTCAAATTTTCACATAAGTTTTGGAGGGGACAACACATCCAAACTCCATCATTCTACCCCTGGCTCCCCAAAACTCATGTCACTCTCACATACAAAATACAATCATTCCATCCCAACAGTCCCAAAAGTTTTAGCTTGCTCCAGCACCAACTTAAAAACCCAAAGTCCAAAGTCCAAAGTCTCATCTGAGACCAAAGGCAAAACTCCTTCCAGCTGTGAACCTGTAAAATCAAAACCAAATTTATCTACTTCCAAGATACAATGGTAGAACAGACACCGGGTACATGTTCCCATTCCAAAAGGGAGGAATAGGCCAGTGATGGATCTTGGACATGACTGGCACCATCTTGGATGTGACTGGCACCATTTTACACACACTCAGCACAAAATGGCCACCAGCCTTTCCCTTATGAGAGACCTCGTGGTTACTGAGAAATAGAAACTCCTCCACACCAGCACCAAACCCCTCCCTGATTACACCAGCCTTCCTTGCAGACTATAAAAGGCCTCCCATCCTAACACTGGCTGCTGCCCTCCATTTTGAGTGCAGCCCAGCAGAGGCTTTTTGTTTAATAAAGCTTGATCAGTACCTGGCATTTCAGTTCACTTTCTTTCAGCCAGAAGAAAGGAGAAACAGGCCCCAAACAAGTCTGAAACCCAGCAGGGCAGACATTAAGTCTTAAAGCTCCAAAATACTCTTCTTTGATACCAAGTCCTGCATCCTGGGCATCTGGGACCCCCAAAGCCTCAGGCAACCTCACTTCGAGAGCTCAGCTGAGTGTCTGCAGCTTTTCCAGGCCTGTGTTGCATGCTACCGGTGATCCTACAGTTCTGGGGCTGCCTTGACTTTACTAGACATTTCCCAGGTGGGGGCTCTAATCCCACTTTCCTGCTTGGCATTGCTCTAGTAGATGACCTCTGCAGTGGCTCTGCCTCTGTGGCAGTTCTCTTCCTGGGCCTCCACGCTTTTCCATACATCCTCTAGAATCTGGGTGGAGGCTGCCCTGCCTCCACTGCTCTCACATCCTGCCAGCCTGCAGACTTAACAAAACGCGGATGTCACCAGGGTTTCAGGTTTCTACTCTCCAGGGTTGCTGCATGAACCACACTTGGGGTTGCTCCAGTAGGTTCCCAAAGGCAGCTGTGCCCTAGGTCTGTCCTCTAGGACAACTCAGTCCTTCTAGGCCTCAGGGTCTGTGATGGGTTGGACATACTTCCAGACTTCTCAAATGTCTGCAGGGCTTTTTTCCCATTGTCCTGGCTATTAGCACCTAGCTGCCTCACCACCAAGATAATGTCCTTAGCAACCAGTTTATCTGCTTCACCCTTGCATTCTTCTCCAGTTCTCCACTTCTCTACTGCATGGCCAGGATGCAAATTTTCCAAATCTCTATGCTCTGTTTCCTGTACAAATTCTGGCTTCACATTATGCTTTTGCCACTACAACTTAGAGTAGGCTGTTAAAAGTAATCATGCAGCTTCCTTAATGCTTTGCTGCTTGGAAATTTCTTTGGCCACACATTCTGGTTCACAACTCTTAAGTCCCACTTTCCACAAAGTCCAAGGGCATGGACACAATGCAGCCAAGTCCCTTTCTATGGTGTAGCAAGAGTTATCTTTTGTCCAGTTGCCAATAAATTCCTCATTTCTATGAGACCTCATCATCTGCACAGTCTTTACTGTCCACATTTCTTTCAACATTCTGGTCACAACTATTAACCAGTCTCTAAAATGTTCCAAACATTCTCTCATCTTTTTGTCTTCTTCTAAGTCCTCCAAACTTCTCCAACCTCTGCCCATTACCCAGTTCCAAAGCTGCTCCAACATTTTCAAATATCTGTTTAGCAATACCCCACTCCTCAGTATCAATTTTCTGTTTTAGTCCATTTTGTGTCGCTATAACAGAATTACCTGAAACTGGGTAATTTATAAAGAACAGAGGTTTATTTGGCTTACGATTCTGGGACAGCTGCATCTGGCATGGGCCTTGGGCTGCTTCTACTCATGGCAGAAAGTGGCAGGCAGCCAGTGGGTACAAGCAGATCACATGGTGAGAGGAAGCAAGAGAGAGGAATCGAGAGAGAGAGAAAGAGAGAGAGAGAGAGAGAGAGGAGGTGCCAGGGTCTATAAACTACCAGCTCTCATGGGAGCTAATACTGCAAGAACTCACTCATTACTCCCCCCACCTAGGGAGAGCATTAATCCATTCATAAGGGATCTGCCCCCATGACTCAATCAGTTTCCAACACTGCCACATTAGGGATCAAATTTCCACATGAGTTTTAGAAGGGACAACACATCCAAAATCCATCATAAACCTAGAAAATATAACCTTCAGAAAAAAAAAAAAGATTCCCTGAAAGGACTTGGAGCTATAGAATAATTTCATAAGAACATTTATATAGAGCTCTGCTCAATGTAGAGGCATTATAACAACAGAATGACTTGCATAGGGAGATTGTAGTCCTTAGGAAACTAAACTGCTTGTTTACAGGAAAAACAGATTAGAAACAGCAAGGAATGGAAAAGTCAGTTAACTGACTTAGAGAACTGGTTTGGTGTAAACACTGCAAAGACAGATGTGAAAGACAACATTTAAAGCAATCAAAGCTAAACTAATAAACCTGAAGAACACAGATTATCCAACATGGATAATTTTGCTAGCCCTAAATAGAAAATTCCACAAATGGTTCAGAAAAGACATCTTAAAATGTAACACAAGAAAGTTTCTCAGAAAGGAAGGATAAAGGAGGGAGGGGGGATGAGAAGGAGAAGGAGGAGAAGAAGAAAGAGACAAAAATAATTTATGCAGAACTAACTCTTTCACACATTGTTCTAGGTACTATATACATGTTAAGTCAGTATGCAATAGATACCGGTATTATTCCCATTTTCAGATGTTGAAACTGAGACAGAGGGAGATAAGTGACTTGCCCGAGGTCACAAAGAAAGTAGCAGAGCCAGGATTTAAAACCAGGGTAGTCTGACATTAGAAAGCAAAATAGCACACATTCCCGGAAGTTTGGAAACGAAAATAAGTGAATCATTATTTCAATACATGAGTCACAAAAAAAATGTTTAATGATCATTTTTGTATGAATTATACTGACTCTTGAATTAAGAATACATCTTTTCTATAATCTGTGATTTCCAGTGTGTCAAGATGGTGTGATATGTGTAGAGCTAGGGCTGGGTCTGGAGCTTACAGACTCTTCAAGCTGCTAGTCCAAACGGGGTTGCAAACCCTTCACATGCAGGTCTACAAGATAGGTAACCAGCAAAAAGGTCCTTGGAGCCTTGGTTGAAGAAAAAATTGTCTTTATTCAGCACACACATGTCTAAGCGTTAGGTAGCCCAAAGAGAAACTCAAAAACTCAACTGCTACTGGCAAAGTCCAAAGAAAAAACTGAGCAGGTGCCAGCAAAGTAAACATGCTCTATTTTTAGACACGAGCTCTCTGCCCACCAGCATTTCAGGGCCACTGCTCCACACACTCTGAAGAACACACAATAATAGCAACAAACTAAAAAGATACATGGTTGTGCATGTGCACTAACTCCACCCACACACAACTTGTTTACATAGAATGTGCTGCACCACCCCCAACTGGATCTGAGGGGAGGGAGACTGACTAAACTATTCTATTTTCCTCACAATATCTTTCCCTCCTGCTCTCCCTGCTTCTTCACTTAGAAGATTACAGGCATATTTATCTATACAAAGTGAAGAAATTTGTTTAATGATGTCTGTATTTTAAATTATCCCCTAACCTACCCCCAAATAGTGACTATAGATGAAACACCACTCTACAATGAAGCTCAAAGTCCACAAGTCCGACCTTCATGTTTACAGCTTCTGAACAGCTTTTTAATCTTCTTCTTTAGACAGGAGCAGATGACCAAGTTTTAACAGATAGCTGAAGAAAGCTTCATTTATGAAAGAAAAATGTCAGGCAAACAAACAAAAAACCTGAAAACCTGAAGGAGAAAAATTATGCAAAGAAGAAAACATTCAAACTCTACCATTAATGTCATAAAAGAAATTTGAGTCACTAAACTAGAAGAACTTCTCAATTTCAAAATTACTATGGAGCTACAGAAATCAACCCATTGTGGAACCGACATAAAGAGTAACCTATAAATTAATGTAACAACTGACAGTCCAGAAATAAACCCTTATAATTATGGTCAACTTATTTTCAACAAGGTTGCCAAGGCAATTCAATGAGAAAAGACTGTCTTTTCCACAAATGGTTTTAGGACTGTTGAATATCCACATGCAAAAACGATAAATTTAGACCCTTACCCCATACCATGTACAAAAATTGACTCAGTATGGATCAAAGATCTAAAGGAAAGAGCTAAAACTATAAAACTTTTAGAAACATATACAGGAGAAAAATTTTGTTACTTTGACCTGTCAAAGATTTCTTAGTGTAACACCAAGAACACAATTCATTAAAATATACATAGTCAAATTTTTCATCAAAATTAAAAATACTGGCACTTTTAAAGAAACAAGAAAATGAAAAGGCAATCCACAGACTGAGAGAAAATATTTGCAATACATACATCTGATAAAGAACTTACATTCAGAATATATAAAGAAATAAATAATAATAAGACAAATAATCTAATAAAAAATTGGGGAAAAGATTTGAATAGATATTTTACCAAAAATAAAAAAAAAAAGGAATGGAAAAGAGAACCCAGAAATCAACCCAAGTACTTACAGTCAACTGATCTTCAACAAAGGCAACAGGAACACACACTGAGGAAAAGACAGCCTCTTCAGTAAATGACACTGGGAAAACTGGATATCCATGTGTAGAAAAATGAAATTAGACCCATACCTCTCACCATATATCAGAATCAACTCAAAATGTATTACAGACTTAGGTATAAGACCTGAATCTATAAAACTCCTAGAAGAAAACATAGGTTAAACACTTCAGGATGTAGGACCGGGCAAAGACTTTATGAGTTAGACCCCAAAAGCATAAGCTACAATAGAAAAAATAAACAAATGGGATTAAAACTAAAAAGCTTTTGCACAGCAAAGGAAACCATCAACAGAGTGAAAAGACAACCTACAGAAGGTGAGAAAATATTTGCAAACTATACATCCAACAAGAGAATAATATCCAGAATATACATGGAACTCATTCAACTTCATTGTAAAAAAACAAATAATCTAATTAAAAAATGGGCAAAGGAGCAGAATAGGCATTTTTCAAAGGAAGACATACAAATGGCCTACCAGTACATGAAAAAATGCTCAACATCACTAATCATCAGAGAAACACAAATCAAAACCTCATTGAAATATCATCTCACCCCATCTCATTTCTAGATGAAATATCTAGACTGACCATTATTAAAAAGACCAAGAATAACAAATGCTGGCAAGGATGTGAGGAAAAATGGAACTCTTCTACACTGTTTGTGGGACTGTAAAATAGTACAGTTGTTATGTAAAACAGTATGGAGGTTTCTCAAACAACTGCAGTTCCAGCATATGATCTACCATATGATCCAGCAATCCCACTCTTGGGTATATACCCAAAGAAATGGAAATCATCATGTCAAAGGGATACCTGCACTACCATGTTTATCACAGTTCTATTTATATTTACAATAGCCAAGATAAGGAACCAACCTAAATGTCCATCAATGGATGACTGGATAAGGAAAATGTGGTTTATATACACATTTGTGGAATACCACTCAGCCATAAAGAAGAATGAAATTCTCCCATTCACAGCAACATGGATGAGCTTGCAGAAAATTAAGTAAAATAAGCCAGACACAGAAAGATAAATACTACATGTCTTCATTCATAAGTGGGAAAGAAAGAAAGAAAGAAAGAAAGAGAGAGAGAGAGAGAGAGAGAGAGAGAGAGAGGAAGGAAGGAAAGAAAGAAAGAAAGAAAAACAGGATTATATCAAACAAAAAGCTTCTTCACAGCAAGGGAAACAATCAACAGAGTAAAAAGACAACCTACAGAGTGGGAGAAGTACTGAACTTTCAGAAGGAGAAAACAGACCTATATAGTTCCTAGAGTAGGGAAAGGGGGATGGAGGGGTTGTTAGGAATGGACACAAAGAGTAACTACAATTTGTAATGATGAACATATTAATAGAATTGATTTGATCATCGCATTCTGTACACAAATACTGATAGTCAACCCTGTATTCCGTTAATATGTATAATCAAAACAAGTAAATAAAAATAAAAATAAAATAAAACAAAGATTAATACAGAAATATAAAGGCTAAAATGAGAAATTATGACTTGGTTTTCATTTAAAGATCAGCTTGTTGGCTTTATAAGAAGAGCAAGTAAGCACGTTAACTCTCTTGCTTATGCCCTTCTCTCCATGTGACACCCTGAATTGCTGTAGAGTCATCACCAAGAAGAGGGCCCTCACCAGATGTGTTACATAGACCTTGAACTTCCCAGCCTCCAAAACTAGACTTCCAGTCAAGATGGTGGAATAGATGGTCCCTAGCATCACTCTCTCCAACAAATCAACCAATTTATAACTATAAGAACATAACATCAATTGCATACAAAATGGGGAAATGTCCAGCGGGGGAGGCAGAAGCTCCACGGAGACTACATGCCCTATGGGCCGCCATCATGTGATCCAGCAGATAGGCTTCACCGCCACCACCTGGCTACATTCCCAGCCTGGCCCCATGCGCACAGAGTGGGGAGACATCCAGCAGGGGAGGCGAAGGCCCCACAGAAACCACACACCCTGTGGGGCCACCACCACATGATCCAGCAGGTAGGCTTCACCGCCACCACCCAGTTCCATTCCCAGCCCAGACCAGTGCGCACGGAGCAGGGTAATGTCTGGCAGGGGAGGCAGGAGCTCCATGGGGACAACACCACCACCACACAATCCAGCAACCCAGCCCAGTGCACACAGAGTGGGGAGATGTCCATCAGGGGCAGAAGCTCTGCAGAGACCACACCACTGCAGCATGATCCAGCAGGCCGGCCGAGTACGTATGAAACAAAGAGACATCCAGCAGGAGAGGTGGAAGCTCCGTAGAGAACATACACCCTGTGGGGGGGCCACGGCTGCACAATCCAGCAGCGGGTAGGCTTCACTGCCGCAACCCGGCTCCATCCCAAGCCCGGGCCAGCACGCATGGAGCAGGGAGACATCCAGCAGGGGAAGGGGAAGCTCCACAGAGACCACATGCTCTGTGGTACCTCCATACATCCCAGCAGCCCAGCCCAGTGTGTGCGGAACAGGGAGACATACAGCAGGGGAGGTGGAAGCTTGGCAGAGACCACACACTCTGCAGTACTGCCCAGTAACCAAGCAGCCAAGCTGAATCCAAGCAGACCAGGGAGGTGGCTCTCCGGAGAGGCCCAGGACCCGAGACAACCATACATACAAATGACCAGTGGCCAAATGAGCACTCATTGAGGTAGCCATACCAAATTGGCAACACCAGCAAGATCTTAGTCAGACAATAGTGTCAAACCTGTGTACTGTGAAACCCCTGCTGCAATGAATAAACATCAAAGAAAAGATACCAGAAATATGAAAAATCAAGAAAGTACACCACCAAAGGGTAATAACTCTCAAGCTCTAGATCCTATAGAACAAGACACCCTTGAAATGTCTGACAAGGAATTTCAGGTGATAATTCTAAAGAAACTGAAAGAGATACAAGAAAACTCAGTTAGACAACATGATGAAATGAGGAAAAGTATACAGGACCTGAAAGAAGAAATGTACAAGGAAATCAATGCCCTGAAAAAAATGTAGCAGAGCTTGCGGAACTGAAAAATTTACTCAGTGAAATAAAAAAAAACAACAGAGAGTTTAACCAGCAGGCTTGGGGAAGTTGAAGAGAGAATCTCTGAACTTGAAGATGGGCTGTTTAAAATAACACAGGCAGACAAAAAGAAAAGAAAAAAGAATCAAAGGCATTGAAGAAAATCTGAGAGAGATATTAGACGACCTTAAGCGCTCAAATATATGAGCCATGGGTATTCCAGAAGGGAAGGACAAAGGAGATTGAATTGAAAACATATTTGACAAAATAGTGGCAGAAAACTTCCCAGGTATAGGAAAAATCACAGATCTTCAGATCGAGGAAACTCTAAGATCCCCAAAGGTATTCAACCCAAAAAGGTCTTCTCTAAGACATGTTATAGCCAAATTGGCAAAATTCAAAGACAAAGAAAGAATCTTAAAAGCTGCAAGAGAGAAGCATCAAATCACCTATAAGGGATCCCCAACAGGCTAGCATCAGATGTTTCATCACAAACCCTAATAGACAGAAAGGAATGGGATGATATATTCAAAACACTAAAAGACAGAGATTGCCAGCCAAGAATACTCTACCTGGCAAGACTATCCTTCTGAAATGAAGGGCAAATAGTATATTTCTCAGACAAACAAAAACTGCGGGAGTTCACCACCACACAACCACCCTTACAAGAAATTCTCAAGGGAGTACTGGGCATGGTACATGAAAAATAACAACCACTGCCATAAAACCCCAAGAAAAACCAAAACCCACTAGTATAATAAAAACGGCATTCATGAAGAGAAAACAAAGAAACAAAAAGGCTATCTACAACCCAAGGAACCAACAAATACAGAAAACAAACAGTAAATCAGAAAGCAAGGAATAAAAGACACCTAAGACAAAAAAACAATAATCAATAAAATGCTAGGAATAAATCAATAAAAAAAGGCTTAAATTCACCAATCAAAAGACACAGACTGGCTGACTGGATTAAAAAGGAGGACCCAATTATATGCTGCCTTCAAGACATCCAACTCTCACAAATCAAATGTCAACAAATTCAAAAGAACTGGAATTATCCCATGTATTTTCTCAGACCACAATGGATTAAAACTAGAAATCAATAAC
>NW_007730997.1:127375-128808 GCF_000696425.1 Galeopterus variegatus | reverse complement strand
CAACAAATACAGAAAACAAACAGTAAATCAGAAAGCAAGGAATAAAAGACACCTAAGACAAAAAAACAATAATCAATAAAATGCTAGGAATAAATCAATAAAAAAAGGCTTAAATTCACCAATCAAAAGACACAGACTGGCTGACTGGATTAAAAAGGAGGACCCAATTATATGCTGCCTTCAAGACATCCAACTCACCTATAAAGACTCACATAGAGTAAGAGTGAAAGGATAGAAAAAGATTTACCATGCAAACAGAAAAGAAAAATGAGCTGGAGTAGCTATTCTTGTGTCTCATAAAATATACTTTAAACTAAAAACCATAAAAAGAGACAATGAGGGACACTACATAATGATAANCCCCCCCCAAAATACAAAACATCAATGAATCAAAATGTTGGTTTTTTGAAAGAATAAATAAAATTGACAAACCGTTAGCATGGCCAACAAAAAAAAGAAGAGAGAAGATTCAAATAACAAAAATTTGAAATGAAAAAGGTGATATTACAACTGATACATCTGAAATACAAGCAATCATTAAAGACTACTATAAACAACTATACACCAACAAATTTGAAAATCTGGAGGAAATGGATAAATTTCTGGACACACACAAGCTCCAAAAACTGAACCATGAAGACGTAGAAAATATGATCAGACAAATAACAATAAAGGCGATTGAAGCAGTTATCAGAAGACTCCCAACAAAGAAGAGCCCAGGACCAGATGGATTCAGAGCAGAATTTTAATAAACATTCAAAGAGGAATTGACACCAATTCTTTCCAACTATTCCAAAAGCTTGAAACAGATGCAAATCTCCCAAACTCATTCTATGAAACAAACATCATCCTGATACCAAAACCACGTAAAGATACAACTAAAAAAGAAAACTACAGGCCAATATCCTTGANTGACAAAGGATTAATATTCAGAATATACAAGGAACTCAAACAACTTTACAAGAAAAAAACAGCAACCCAATTAAAAAATGATCAAAAGAGCTAAATAGGCATTTCTCAAAGGAAGATATACCAATGGACAACAGACATATGAAAAAATGCTCAACGTCACTCATCATTCGGGGAATGCAAATCAAAACCACACTGAAATACCATCTATCCCCAGTTAGGATGGCTAAAATCCAAAAGACTCAGAATGATAAATGCTGGCGAGGTTGCGGAGGAGAAGGAACTCTCATACATTTTTGGTGGGACTGTAAAATGGTGCAGCCTCTATGGAAAATGTTAAGGAGGTTCCTCAAACAATTGCAGATAGATCTACCATATGACCCAGCTATCCCACTGCTGGGAATATACCCAGAGGAATGGAAAACATCAAGTTGAAGGTATACCTGTTCCACAGTGTTCATCACAGCACTATTTGCAATAGCCAAGAGTTGGAACCAGCCCAAATGTCCATCATCAGATGAGTG
>NW_007730997.1:109829-126316 GCF_000696425.1 Galeopterus variegatus | reverse complement strand
CACACACACACACACACACACACAAATAAAATCCAGGAGGGGGGGAAGAAGACATAACAATTGCAATTCCTTGAAGTTGATATGACAAGTTGGGAGGGAGGGGGGAGAGGGAGGAGGGAGGCAGGTTTTGGGAATGGGCCACAATAATCAACCACATCGTATATCGACAAAATAAAATAAAAGTATAAAAAATTTTTAAAAATAAAAAAAATAAAGAGCAGCTTATCTTCTATAATGGGGTAAGAGAAAACTTTGGAAAGTTTTTTAACATATTTAATATTCTTCATAAAGTGTCACAAAAATAAATTAAGTAAAAACAATCAACCATTAGCTGACAGGGTGTAATCTTTACGTTATTTACATTTTAAAGTTCTGCATGATGTTCTAACCCACTAAATGATATACATGAAAAAAATGAATCATAATTTCATCCTCAAAATTTGACGGCATTACCAAAATTCAGTATTGAAGCTTGATTTTGTAAACTTAATGTGAGGGTCATAAAAGATATAGTGTTCATACATAAAATTAAATTGATTATATTGCACTAAAATAACATCAAAAAAAGGGCTAAGAAGCACATGTAGAGACATTCAACATCATTCATCTTTAGATAAGTGCACATTGAAACTATAATAAGATGCCTATCAATTCATACCCACTTGAATTTCTATAAACAAAAGATACAATAATAAAAGTTCTCAAGGATGTGGAGAAACCTCATATATTGCTGATGGGAATAAAGAATGGTACATTCCCACTTTATTAGTTTCATTACAAATGATAAATAGTTTGGCTTCTTAAAAACCTAAACATAAACTTACTACATGACTCCGTAATTTCTCTCCCACATAACTACTAAATAGAAATAAAAGATGTGTCCATAGAAAGACCTGCACAGCAATGTTCATAGCAGCCTTATTCATAATAGCCCAAAAGTAGAAACAATGGAATGTTCATCAACTTGTAAATGGATAAACAAAATGTGGTACATCCATTAAATGAAATACAATTCAAAAATAAAAAGAAACAAACTATGGATATGTCATAACGTGGATAAAATTTAAAAGCATTATGCTAATTGACAGAAGACAGACCCAAAAATCACATGTTATATGATTCCACTTACACAAAATTTTGAGAAAAGAACAATCTATACAGACAGACAATAGATTAGTGGCTGACTGGATCCTGGGGTGGGAACAGGGGATCATCACAAGTGGTTGCTTCTAGTGATGAGAATGAAGAAACTTAATGACTGAATGTTGTTTAAAGCTTTGTAGTTCTATTTAAATTTCAAAATGATATGCATGTATTGTTTTGATAAAATAAAACCTACGTAAAAATGGATGTCTGTTTCAGAAACTAGAGTGTGGAAATTTAGTGGGCAGGGATAACTCTACAGTGGAATAATTCTGGCAAACACAACCTTGGTCCAGTGATAAAATTTAATAATATCAATCATGTTGGTTACATGCATCTGGATCTACTGAGAAGATAATGGCTCTTTACCTCTGTATTCTTCCTCTTCAAAACCCATTACCCCTGTTTAACGTTGAGAAAAAGGTCAGCAAATCCCAATCAAAGAACATCCTACAAAATCCCTGATCAGTAAGCCTCAAAGCTAAAGTAAAAAACAAAAAAAAACAAGAAAAGTCCAAGAAACTGTCATCGATCAGAAGAGTCTAAGGACACCTGATGACTAAATATAATGTAGTATCCAGGATGGGATCCTGGAACAGAAAAAGGACATTAGGGAAAATTAGTGAAATTTGAATAAGTGGTTTAGTGTGGTTATTAGTAATATACCAATATTGGTTCATTAGTTTTGACACAAGTACAATAATTAAAATTTTAACTATAGAGGAAACAGGGTGAGGGGTATACGGGAAATCTTTGCATTATCTTTGTAAGTTTTCTGTAAATTTAAAACTACTATAAAACAAAAACACTAATGGAAAAGAAAATGTATGCCAGCAGTGATGATGATATTGAAGATGATTATTTGGGCAATAGGAAGTTGACCTTTTATGCTTTGCTTTGTTTTATGTTCTTCTCTTTATTGCATAAATTCTTTATAATAATCCTGTATTTTTAAAAACCATAACATGATTTTCCTTAAAAATAAAACTCAACAGTTATGATGTTGGTAGATTTCTGGCTTGGAATACTAGATGGATGGTGATTATATTAGCTAGCGACTGCAATACTGTATAAACCACCCGAAACTCAATGGCCTACATTGAGCATTTATTTTTCTGTGGTTTTATGAGTTGGCTCCGAAGAATTTGGCTCTGCCTGGGCTGAGCTAAGCTCCAAGCAGCAGGTTAGATTCAAGTGAACACCATGTATCTCTCCTTCTCCTTAGACCAGTATCTACCCACTAGTTTTTCTCACAGCAACCAGCAAGATGACAGAGGATGAGAAGAAAGACGTGATGCCTCTCAGCCTGGGCCCCTCACAGGCTATTTTCATTTTGCCAAATTCCACTGGCCTCAGCAAGTCACACAGTCAAGCTCAACATCAAGCGGGTGGGAAAATATATTCCACCTTCTGCAGTGGGTACTACCGAAAAGTCACATGGCAAAGGACATGGGTCCATACTTATAATACAAAAGACCACTGAAAAGTAAGTGCAATGATTCAATCTACTTTAGGAGTATGTTTTACTAAGAGAACAAAACCATCCTGATGTTTTCATACAAAACAGGCAAAGCAATCAATTTTGTCTCTTATAAGATCAAGGCTAGGAAACTCAGCACCCCCGAAAGGGTTAGCCCACTCCCAGAGCAGGTTTACCCCATCTCTTCCTTTGGGAGTGGTGATGAGCAGTCAGATTCTCCCACTTTTTTTCTCACTAAAGAGCTTAATGAGCAGTAGAAACAATATTGACACTGCTCCCCCACGAATCTTCCCATCCACAAGCATCTAACTTTCTTTTTTTTTTTTTTGTCTTTTTTTGTGACCGGTAAGGGGATCACAACCCTTGGCTTGGTGTCATTGGCACCGTGCTCAGCCAGTGAGCGCACCGGCCATCCCTATATAGGATCCGAACCGGTGGCGGGAGCGCTGCTGTGCTCCCAGTGCCGCACTCTCCCGAGTGAGCCACAGGGTCAGCCCTAGCATCTAACTTTTAAATAACTGTGGCTCACCCCCATAAGCCCTGATCATTTCTTTCACTTCCTTTTCCAAACATAACTCTTCTTTTCCACTTTCCAAAAAGTATTCGGCTGAGATTTTCATCTAAATATTATAACTGAACTCTCTAAGTGCTAATAGAACAATCAAAATCCACCTCAATCACTTCTAAACCATGCCACTGTGAGAAAATCAGTGAACATCTCTGAGCTTCTATTTCCCATTCTGTAAAATGGAACAATTAATATATACACTTCCTTCGTCAAATGATTATTTTGAGAATCAGTGAGTTAACAACTGTAAACACTTAGAATCTCTAAATTGTTTCACAACTAAAATATGTTTATATTTAATTAAAAATTAAGTTGGGTCAGTGTATATATTCTAGGAATTATTACAGAAACTTCATGATCTGACCACATCTTAAAGGGAAGTCGTTTTCTTTTTCTTCTCTTGTCAAACATGTTGAACTGCAGAATTCTGTCTCATCAATTTCTTTTGCCTTTCTCTTACTGCTAACGCCATTGGCAGACATCCAATAAGAACAAATTTTCAGGCTTTGCCAAGAGGAAGTCTGTGATGTTATTCCTAAGATAAATCATTCAGCTTCTGTTTAGTTGCTATTGAAATTAATATTCAGCAGCATATTGCTAATAACTTAATTTAATGTGTTATTGCTTCACACCTAATTTTATGTTTTTATTTATTAATAGGTTTTTTGCATTTTAAATAAAGAAATCTTTCACTTCCATTATTTATTATTCATTTAATGAGAGTTAAACCAAAGCTTAGCTGTGACAGGAATAAAATTTTCTAAATAATAATAGTGTGGGAAAAACATTCCCTTAATATCACTGCATTAAACCTTCTAAAAGCAGCATGATTTGGTGCTTGTTACCATCTAGAATGTGGCTATACTATGAATTGCTTTGTGTACAAAATTGTAGCTTTAATTAAGTGAAAGAAGTTGTTACTCATGCTGTATTTTTCATGCCAGATTAAAACAAAAACAAGTTTCAATACTAATTAAAATATTTTTAAAAAATTTCTTTCATCTATAATTTATATACTGGTAACTGTAATAAGAATGCATTAGCATTTTTCAATGTTCAGATAATGATGAATAGCTAGTTGATATTTTTACAAAACACTCTAAAAAAACAAGCAAATAAATTTTTTTTTTTTTTGTGACCGGTAAGGGGATAAAAATTTCTTTCATCTATAATTTATATACTGGTAACTGTAATAAGAATGCATTAGCATTTTTCAGTGTTCAGATAATGATGAATAGCTAGTTGATATTTTTACAAAACACTCTAAAAAAACAAGCAAATAAATTTTTTTTTTTTTTGTGACCGGTAAGGGGATCGTAACCCTTGGCATGGTGTCGCCCGCACCGCACTCACCGGCCATGCCTATATAGGATCCAAACCCGTGGCCTCAGCGCTCCCAGCGCCGCACTCTCCCAAGTGAGCCACGGGGTCGGCCCGCAAAGAAAAATATTAATGGCAAATAAAATACGTGATGATTTGCATAATGTACATCTTGCTAAATAGAACTTGTGCATTTACAGAAGTGGTACAGATGAGGGTAGACATTGTTTGATACTTTCACAGGAAAAAAAGAACAAAGAAAGATTTTCCCAATGGGTTTTAATTCTCAGTTATTGAAGGCTCGAAATAAACAATGTCCATAGCCAAAGCACAGCAATTAAAGGGATCAGCAGAGATGGAAACCAACGCAGAACAAGACCTGAAAGGAGGAGGGAAAGCCCAGTTGGACAACAGAGGGCTCAGGTGAAGACAGGCTTTCCACAACTCTTGCCACGATTTCAATAGGCCACTGACATGAAACCACAAAACATGCCAGTAAGCCATGATTGGAGTCTGTATTTATATTCCCTTTCCCTTCCAGCTATCTACTTCATAAAGATTTGTCTACCAGAAAAAAACACAGAGAAAATTAAACTATAATATAAGGTAGAGAGATGGAGAACTAAGGCTCAATAGTCAAAATACTTGTATGAATTCTAGCTCTTCCAACCTTTTAGCTCTGTGACCTTGTGCAAGTTATATAACATCTCTGTGCTTCAACCTCTGCAAGTAAACATGTGCTCATTAATAGCAGCATTTTGTAGGTTATTACACCCACAAAGATTAGAAGATAGAATACATTAAAGCATTTAGTAGAGAGACAAAATATGATCCTAAATATTTTAATTTTAATATGTGAGTTATTTGAGCATCATTATCTTCAGATAATTCAAATCCCAAAGTGTCTTGGAGGCACACTCATATCACTGGTCAAATGCATGACTTGACAATGTCTGTATGGTTCAGGTTAATACAGGCAGAATTTTAGAAGTAAAAATTTTCACTTTGAGATATGCGTAACTTGGTTTCTAACTTGCTTACATTCAATGAGTAATTGCCAAGTATTTTATTTTTGGTTCAGTCATCCCGGCACACAACAATTTGTTCTCATTTTGGCCATCTACAACATGCTGTAATGATCTGTTCTTTATAAGAGCCATAAAGAATAACACCAAAGCACAAAATCTTGTGTGCATGACAAAACCCCTGTTTTTGCCAAGATAGTTAACATTAGGTAACCCATCTGAGAGAGCATTTAATTGAAAAGCAAATTTGAAATACGGGAATTAATTAGCTTACAAGAAAAGATAGTGTTAGTGCTTCTCTTATTTTTAGTTTAGATGATCCTGAAGACCTCAGTCAATTCCTTGTTTGGCAAATAGAGCTGGGATCATTAAATACTATAATATCCTTGAATATTCCTGATATATTAATCTGTCTTCATGGACTTTTTCTCAGAGGTCATTGGGATTACTGCCTGGATTTCCAAATTGCAATTTGATTTATGCTATCCAATTCATTTAATCCCCACTTGAGTGTGTTCACTATAATTCGTACCTAGGTACACACAACCCACCCGCCTGGAGTTTGTAGCAGACAAGCAATTCCATTAAATAGGGGAATCCAAAGGTAGCTTTCATTCAGATGTTAATTGCTCTCAGTGCTTTGCTCATAAACCCACCCTGAAGTCAGGTCCTTTAAACCCTATTGCAGAGAGGTGTAAAAGTGAGATACGTTGCAGGCATCCTGGCAAAAGGAGGATGGACTGAGTCCTAGAACTGACTGTGCCTCGGCTCCTGAAACTAATACCAGCATGGAAATTAAGTACTGATGGAAGTTTGCAGGGCAGTTGTTGTTTCCCAGATGGTTAAGAGTTTGCAAAAAGACTCCTAAGGCTTAATAAGAGAGTCAGAAAACATTTTCAAATTCAGCTTGTAAAAAGAGGTTGGAAGGAGTCAATTGGCAAATTTCCAAACTCTAAAATAGTGCTGAGCCAGGACAGAGGTAGTCTATTGTCAGTTGTTTTAGAGCACACTAAATAAATGAACAGTGGATTTGGAAATAAGCAAAGGAATGTGGTGATTTTATTGGAACCAACCGTTTTGAATGTAGCACAGATGATCATTTTGTACATGGTTGTTCAGCAAAGTGTCTGGGAGGGATTATCTCTTACCAGCAACTGTTCAGAGAAAACAAGTAGCCTAAAGGGGAAAAAATAACATGATTTGGGGTAAGTCACTTTGCTACTCTGGACCTCATTTTCCTCCTCTGAAAAATGAGATTAAATTAAATGGGTCTCTGAAGTCCTACCGGAATTTGACTACCTCTGTGTCACTAAAACAGCTGGAATCAGTTGCTCTAATTCAGATAAACCAAAAATGCTAAGTTCTAACTGAATGGGCTTGGGAAGAAACCGTGCCATCTGCAGGGATACTAGGTCTCAGCAAAGGTAAAATTAGGGCCAAACTAGGTGATCGAGGAAGAGAAAGTGGGGAAATTCTAAGGCTGGCCTGCCTGGCCTCAGAATTCTTAATCCCTTCTGTCCTCCCAGCTCAATTATCCAAAGTGATGTGTTTTTTTCATTTAATTAAATTTATTAAGTATTAGGTACTTACTATTTGCCAGATACTCCATAGAGGCAGAGGTGCACAGAAAAATCTAATGGCTGGTAATTACAGATTTAATTTACTTTTTCTTTTTTCATGTAAATGTGCAAGATTTTACTCACATTTCCACTTTTGTGATAGGTTGTGGGCATTTCTAGAAAATGGAACGTTCACATAAATGATTATTTTCATAGTCACTAGATGAATACCCTTTAATGTTAATGGTGTTAATGGAGATGACAATGATGATAAATAAGTATTTTATCCTAGAAATTCTCCTGTCTTGTTGGCACTTGAATGAATATGCATGCTGTTGGCCACAACTGGAGATTTGGGGAATTCAGTTACATTTTTGGTAGTTGTCTTGCACCTAGAGAGAGAAGGTGAGACCATCAATTTCAAAAACTATTTTTTCAGTAATGGCAATTTATTTCCACGTATTGTGTAAACTTGTAAAAGCCTTATCACTTATAAACTTTCAAGAAACTTCCAAGCTCTGTTGCTTCTTAAAGAATTACATGCGTATGAAAACAGAAAACATGTAAACATACAGAAAATGTGGGCTTGCCTCCTTTAAAAAATAGACAAGCTTTGGAAGATAAATATGCAATATCCATCTTGTTTTTTAATTCTTCTTGTAATTTACTTTCTCAATTTGCTTCCCACCCATTCATTTGCCCGATTAGCTATTCTTATTTACTGTTCCTCTCTTCACCCATATTTGCCATTCTCTCCCTGTTATAAGAAATCCCCTCCATTTCTGCAAGTGCCTCTTCTGGGCATCTCTTAGTGCTATAAGGACATAATAAGGTGAGGTGCCCAAATATGGATAAGGGGTAAATCATAGGAACTCTGTCACCTATAATGGCAAGAAGCCACGGTACTAACATACATTCCACTGATTCTTGCTTGTGTCTCTTCATATACAACTTCATATTGCTACAAATTACTCCTCAAATCCATTAGAGAGTCACCAGGAGATACTTCACACATGCTCACAAACCAATCCAAACTCAGTTGATGTCTCTCCTGCTATACTGGGTACTACAGTTCTCACTGGGAACTGCCATGTTCATTCTAACAATGCAAATCCCCTGTTTAGTACATCTACTAGCACTATTATCTTCTACTACCATAAGTATTGTTCTGGAACCCAGGAGACATCAAACCAACATGATTCTCTATTACAGTGTTTCTCAAAATAGCCAGTCCGTGAACTCTTTATTACCAAGAGTAGAGAAGTCCTGCCAGAATGTAGATGGACACTCTTCCTGCTTCATCAAAAATGTCTTACTACCATAAGAAGAAAAATGTCAGCTGAACTCAACAGTGTGCTCACTGATAGCATTTCTGTTTCTGTTTTCCTTTGGTTATAACAGAATACTTGAAACTGGGTAAAGTATAAAGAAATAAAATTTATTTCTTACAGTTTTGGAGGCTGAGAAGTCCACAGTCCAAGGGGGTGTATCTGGTGAGAGCCTTCTTCTTGGTGGGAACTATCCACAGGGTCCTGTGGTGATGCAGGGTATCACACGGCAAGAGTATCACAAGAGTTCTCTCATGTGCTCCTTATAAAGCCACCACTCCACACCTATGACAACTCATTATCCCATGAATGGATTCATCCATTCATGAGGGCACAGTACTCATGATCCTATCACCTCTTAAAGGCCCCATCTTTCAAATATCATAATTGGATTTCCCATCCTCTTAACACTCTCTGTTAGAGATCAAGTTTCCATCACACAAATTTCTGGGGTCACGTTTGACCCATAGCAACATGGTGACTTACATTCTGACTCAAGCTCCTGATCTTATCATGGACCAATTCTTAAACCAGCATCAGTCCATGGACCACATTTTGCATAGCTCTGCTCTATTGTGCAGTGATGAAGATTAATGACTTTCCCCCTCTGATCTTCAGTACTTCACACTACAGCAGATCTGAGCAGTAATACTGATGCCCCAGTGCTTGAAGAGTTTTCAGGAAAAGAGCCCTTTCATGTTTATTCAAGTGACAGGACATATACTAGAGGCCGTTGAGAAGTGGGGCTGGAATAGCATCTATTCCTATGCTCTCTTCACCATCAGCACAATCCTCCAATCACTAAGTCCTTCTTCTTAGATCAAGTTCATCATGCCAGATTCTTTCTTCCATTATGAAGAAGTCTTTTCCAAAAGACTGCTCAGTCCTCATGTAAATGGTCCTCTGGAAAATCTGTCCCACCAGGTCACTGGCTATATCTTAATGCCACTTGGACACAACTTGTATGTGAGCTGGAACTCAAGCTGGAGGCATTTTCAAAGCCCTTAATCATTAGTTTACCATTTGCTGGGCAGTATGTGTTAGGCAGCACATGAGGCACAGAGGTGGGTAAGGCACGGCATTCATCATAAGGAACCTGGGGAATAGTTGGGGGAAAGATATGTATCCAAATGCATAGAATATTACACTAAATCTAAGTATAATAAGACAAACATAAAAGATTATGGGAAACAGATTTGACATATGATTAGAAAAACAGAAAATTATTTGAGTCAGAAGTTACATTTGAGTTAAGCTTCAAAGAATGTTTATGATTTATAAAAAGACAGAAGGGTTAATGCAGAAGTAGCATTAAGAAGATTGAGGAAAGACTCGTGGATGTTTTCATTTGTGTTATCATTTCATTTGGACCTACTTTGTGCCATGTGAAACCTGAACTCATTGTTGATAATTGTTCATGCTCTGGTCTTTACCAATTGCATAGAATAAAAACAGCGAGTGGTTCACTACTTTTGTTTTCCAGTCATAATTTTAGCTTACAACATATAAACATTAAAAAAGGAAAGAACATGATTTATTTCTGTTGTTTTGTCAGGCTAGTACTTTGAAGATGTGAACAAAAGGACAATGATTGATCTAAATGGCTTGAAAGTTAACTTTACAGCAGCTATATTTGCACACGATGGTGATTATTATCTTGAGCAGCCTTACTATTATTTAAAAGCATTTCTCTTTAAGTCAGAGAAAACTTTTATACTATCAGTAATTTCCTTACATCCTTTCCGTACTAAACTTTAATTGCTTCCTGTGCTCCAGATAGACTGATTCTTATTAATGTGCTGTCTAAAAGCTTTAGTTTATAAAAATGAATAATTTGATGAAAAATGGCAATTAGGACTTGTTTCTTTAATAGCAATTTTAGTCAATTTAATGCAAACCACTATATTATATTTGGTTGAATTTGGCAACTACTGCTTCCTATTATATTCCATTTGAACTAAATTTCTCATTGATCTCTGAGAAATAAACATTAGTAATAATTCACAAAGAAACTACTTTCCATTTCCTGTAGTATTGAAACAACTCAAAATGTTTGCATGAGTGAATACCTGAAAAGCAATTCCCCTCACACCGTATAATACAAGATAAGGGTTTTCCAAGGGACAGCTGAGAAATTCTACCACCTGAGCACCAAGGAATATTTTGTTCTACACTTGTCTCTTATTAAAATTCTATTCTCCTTAATAAAAGAAAATAAATACAGATCCTTTATGGCCAGTAGAGGGGAGGAAGTGTAGGGTGTGCCTGGGTTATATGGCTCTACTTTGTCCCCAAGACTCCCTTTTCTCTTGGGGACTCATTAATTCCCACTGCTTCCCCTGAACGGTGCCCCACATCTTGCTATTCTTGCACTGCTGAGGTGGTCTGGAGCACTAAAATCAGATTTATGGAAGGCTGGGGAGCAATAAAAGGAGAGTCAATGTGGAGAATATCGACTCCAGATAACATGACCTGTAAGGCATAGCTTTCTCTGTGTGTTCTCAGGCCACGTGTGTCCTTGTGCGACCTCAAGAAAAGGGGGTCTTGTCTAAATCCCTCTCTTCCCTATAAAATGGTGAAAATATAGAAAGACGCTATCTTTCACTGATCATCAGATGCCTTCACAGCTAAGCTGAGAGAGTGAGTTTCTCCCACCTACCAGCACAGCGGTCCTCAAACTTCAGTGCCCATAAGAATCACTGAAGAGATGAGTACAAACGAGAATCTGCAGACCCTACTTCCAGAAGGTTTGACTGAGTAGGACTGGGGTAGTGTCCAGGAACCAGTATTTTAACAGATAGCCCAGGAGATTTTAATTCAAGTTCCTTGGACCACACATTGATAAACTCCATACTAGAGACTTTGCTATGACTTTTCCAGACATTTTCTGGTTATTGTCCCTGGCAATGTTCTCCAAGGAAAGCCAAGCCTTATCCACAGTCTAAGCATAGTCATGCAGTTTCAGTAGGCTGAACTGAGCATATTGATTCTTTCAGAAAATAACTCAATTACACTGACATGAGATAGACATAGAATAATGCAGGGACTTCTACATAGGACTTGTCATCACCTTTGACTGTAGCCTTGGGAAAGGCACTTACCTATGTTCCTAAAATGAAAAGGTTTAGCTAGATCTATGGTGCAGTCATTTAGTCCATCACTCAATACATATTTATTGAGTGTCTATTATGTGCCAGGTGTTAGAGTTTCCACTACTTTTTTAAATGTGAAACTTTTAAATTTTAAAACTTCCACAATCTGCTTTCTCCACATGATTGCCAATAGCTTTTAAATTCTACTAATTAGAAAACTATTGTCAAAACATTATTATGACTTTAGAAATACTTTAAAATAACTTCATTTGATATTATTCAAAATACCATTTAAATTGGTTTGAAAGCAAGTGAGAAATGGTGTACATATGTAAGAGACCTTTTCCTTCAGCTAAAGAAAATGATCCGTGTCCGTGTGAGGTTACAGACGTAATACCACAGCCCTGAGGTTCCCAGAGATCCACAGCCCACAGCATGGAACTCATGGACTAGAAGCTCTTCAACATTCTCTTCAAGGATCCTTAAATTCTGACTCGCTGAGGCTCTAAGACTGGGATTATTAATAGGAAATATATTGGTAAATTAAAAGAAAACCTTAACATATGTAACCTGATTTCCTTCTTATTTCTCCTTTCAAAATGTGAAAACCTGTCCAAGAAGGAAACAAAATTCTGAAGATGCAAACTACTCTCAGTTGTAAGAAGAGGCTTTTGTGACCGGAGTAAATAGAGCCTTCATATTAGATTGACCAAGTTTATTTAAAGCCATCTTAGGCCACACTATTTGATTGTTTCGATTGGTTTGTGCCTATAGATCAAGCATAATGGTATTAAAAGTATTGTAGTAAGATTCTAAGTGTCCCTCTATTTCTCGTGATTATTTATGAGAACTACAAAGAGTCAAGTGACCCAATATCATCAATATCATCTTCATTACATTTTGGTTAGTCTCAGCCTTGAGGAGGTATTTTTGTACATAAATCCTTTATCAGCATGGAGACTAAAAATCTGCACAAGTTAATCAATTTAGTCAGGGGGTTCAAAAACTACATTTACATTTATTTTTGTTATAACGTAAGCAAAACAGCTGAATGGAATTGCTTAGTTTTTAGCTTTGCATGTCAGGCATAAATTCGACTCCCAAACTGAAGCTGTGGGCTCCTCAAGAGCACCAGGCACATGTTATTCAATGTGCTGTTCCTGGTGCACACCGGCGCATTTGCACATAGGACGTGTTCCACAACTTTGCCTTAAATGAATGAATGAACAAGTGGGCTCCTCAAGAGCACCAGGCACATGTTATTCAATGTGCTGTTCCTGGTGCCCACCGGCGCATTTGCACATAGGACGTGTTCCACAACTTTGCCTTAAATGAATGAATGAACAAATAAAGGTAAATAAATGCCTTTTCTCTCAGCTTACTTTGCATCATTTAACAAATAGATATCTGCTCTTTTCTTTTTAAGACTTTATCTTTCCTGTTACTTCAGCATGATAAATATTATTTGGTTATTAGGAAATTTTAACAGAGATTCCTGAAGTATCTATCTCTTTGCCAGTAAATGTCTTGCCTTCAGCTCAATGCTTCTCTACACACAAATTCAGGTCTTTTGAATTTTACTCCCACTAAACTGAACAGAGGTGTATTTATTTAACAACGATCATCTGAACACCAACAACTAAAGGTGTAATGAAGGATAAAAAGAGCACTCAGACTCAAGCCCTAACTGGAAGATCTTAAAATGTAATTAGAGAAAAAGCTGAAACATAAATACTAACAAACTGTTAATAAATGCTACAGAAAAAGTGCAAGTAGAGTGTTATGAGAAGAAATTAAATCAGTCATAACTATCCTTCACTGAGTTTGCATAAAGACTCAGAGAAATGCCTGGAAAATCCAAGCCAATTTCAATAGTCCTAGCCCGTCTGTCCTTTGTAACCAAAAATTTCCATTGACTTTAATGTTTTAGTTGACTCACTTTTTATTTACAAATATTTACTATTTAATTATGATGCATAAGTATATAATGAAATGTTCATACCCAAATCTCAGAATCCAAACAATTTTATTTTCTTGAAATTGTAATTTTTTTACTCACCCGTCCATCTATCAAGATTACTAATATAATAATTTTGATTTAAGCAACAAAATGCATAAGTATATAATGAAATGTTCATACCCAAATCTCAGAATCCAAACCATTTTATTTTCTTGAAATTGTAATTTTTTACTCACCCGTCCATCTATCAAGATTACTAATATAATAATTTTGATTTAAGCAACAACTGATATTCAAGTGTTAGATGTGATTTTGGTGAGTCCAGTGCAATATTGACTATTTTTTTATAGTGTGTGCCTGAAGCCCATATTTTTCTTATTATTTGCCATTTGATCCTTTAATATTAGATGATGCCACCTAAAGACATTCTTTCATTTCCAAATTTGCAATTTAGTTCATAGAATTTAGAAACAAAAGAATTTCTCAGTGTAGCTCTGCTTTTCCATTGTAATTTTAAAGTTTCAATCTCTGTGTTATATTTGGAGGATAAATTGGATGAAACAATTTAGTTTGAAGAGTTAGATTTTTAAGGGGAGGAATTCTTTGAGAAGTAAGTATGACATAAAATCCACTAAAACACACCTGTTACCCCTCAAGTTGAAAAATTAAAGGACTTAGATAAATGTGGAGAGGTAAGAATAATATCCCTAGTAGCACCAGTGCCATGTGAGTATAAAGATAATTGATAGCAATTTATATCTCATAGTGGATAAACAAGATGTTGCCAAGCCTGATTAACACTGGAATTGACAGTATCTTTTTCAGTTTAATAACATGGAGTCCAGTTACTTTACCTGCTATCATTGAGGAGAAACCACGAAATATTTGATAATTGCTAGAGGAGACTTGATGTATTTATTTACTGGCCTGAATTTTGTCAAATTGCTAAGATAGTACCTTAATAACATGGAGTCCAGTTACTTTACCTGCTATCATTGAGGAGAAACCACGAAATATTTGATAATTACTAGAGGAGACTTGATGTATTTATTTACTGGCCTGAATTTTGTCAAATTGCTAAGATAGTACCAAACGATATAATAAATGCCTTAATGCAAACAATGCATTTACAATAACCAGAAATGGACCTGGGTTTTAAGGACCTGAAGTTTGTGCAATTTGAGGGATCCCTTTAGGGCATAGAATACAAAATGAATATAAAATTAAGTACAGAGACTTGAAAAGCTCCATAACAAGCAAAAGAACCTGAAGTGTAAGCATCCTCAGCTTCATAGTAATGCTCCTCTGACCAAAATATACAATGTTTACTGTAACATATTTGGTTTTACACCATACAGAGGTTGGCCTTATCCTCCTAGACAATTTGTCCTTTGGAGACTATGAGCTACTGTGTCTGCTGGCTGACTGAGCTAGACTAGTTCATCCCAGGACCGTAGCCAGTTTCAACCTTCTGTAACACAGTAGTACCTAAAAGTGCTGTGTCTGCAGTCAGATTTCTGGGATTGGAAACCTTGCTCTACCCCTACCTGTGTGACCATAAGCAGATTACCTAATTGCTCCTCAGGCTGCTTCCTCATCTGTAAAATGGGAATAACAGCAATAAGAACACCTATTTCATAGGATTATTGGAGGATTAAAGAACGATTTAATGCATGTGAAACATTTGACACAGTTCTCAACACTTACCAAATAGTTATTAACAGTCACTAAAAACTTGAAATATTCGTGGTCTTCAAGTACTATGATAACATGATTATTCTTGTGGATTATGAGTGATAATTTCTGTAAAGGCTTCTTTTCCAGATGGTTCTGGTAGTATAACGTGATTGATAGTCTATGTAGAGTCTATCGTACTATGTAGAGTCTATCGTATTGGTAGATACCAGGCTTAAACTTCAGAAGAAGAGATGCATCAAGTTATTAAATTCATTTATACTTTCATTCTATCTAAAAAAAACTTTCACAAAATTGTACAGACAACTATATCTGTCAGAAAAGCCTAAGATGTTTATTATTGTTAAAATTAACTTAATAAATACCAAATTCATGCTCTTGATCCGTAGGTACTTTGATTGATGGAAGTAAAACAAAAAGTTACATTCTTGTATTTGGCCTTACTTTAAATCTAGCTGACCCAAGTATCCAAAACATTTTTTAGTCCAGTTAGCTCAGGTGGTTAGAAAACAGCCTTGGAACACCAAGGTCACAAGTTCAGATCCCTATACTGGCCAGCCATCAAATAAAACAAAAAGAAAACTTTTTTTTTGTATATGTGGGACTAGAATTCCCCAAATAGATTGATTTCCTCAAGGAATTAAAGCAACATAGAATAGAAGAAAGTTACTGAATGCATTGCTTTGGCTTTTTGATCAGAGATAAACAGATAACTGTTTTTCTAGTTTTAGTCCTAGAGAATAAGGAAGAAAGCCTTGCAGTAAAAGACTTGCTTGACTTTTAATATTGGAAAAGAAATAATTGAACATTATTCTCTCCTTTATAATTTCTTTCCAGAGATTTTCTTCAGAGACCATAGAGTTTTGAAGAATTTTTCCACTTGGTTAGTTCAACTAAATTCCAAGCCCTTTTGCCTTCACAAGTTTAAGTGTGATAATCCACACTTTATTTAATTTGAATTAATTTGTTTTAGAGAAACTGATAAAAAATAAGCATGTGCAGAAAGTCTGCATGTGTATGTATATACAAGGGTACATCAAAAAGTTCATGGAAAATTGAATTAAAAGATACTATAAATCTTCCGATGAACTTTTTGAATACGTGTGTGTGTGTGTGTGTGTGTGTGTGTGTGTGTGTGTGTGTAGAAAGAGAGATAGAAAGACGTTGAATGCTATTGGCTACAAGCAATAAAAATGAATCAGATGTATTTTCTTACATGAGAAGATGTTTGCATATGGGAAGTCACTGGTACTGATTTAATTGATTAATAATGCCATAAGAGATTCAGGTCCTGCTCTGTTGCTCTTCACACTTTGG
>NW_007730997.1:89584-109169 GCF_000696425.1 Galeopterus variegatus | reverse complement strand
CAAATGCAACCTTGAAATTTTAAAGGAGGCCTTATTACAGTGACCTAAATAGAAAGAACATATTTGTCTTTATCTTAACTAGTGATGAGATCATTCTCCCTGTCACATAGCACTGAAAATTTTGGGGGGGGGGGGGAATGTCAATCCCAAGTCTTCTAATTGAGGCAAAAAAGGCAAAAGTCAACTCAGGATAAATTAGTTTTCATTTAAGAAACAGAATTAAAGTTTTTAAGATTGCAACATCAATATCAGAACAAATTTGAAAAATGCCTGCTACATCTTTCAGGGTAATTTTCAAATGTTAGTTATGTGTTTACTTGTTATGAAGACAGTTGGAAATAGAGTTTATTACCAAGTCTACACGGCGTGGCCAAATTCACTGGCTAAGCAGATTTGCAATTTTCTGTTGTCTTAGTAATTGGCTGAGAGGCAAACAATCAGACAGACTGTGTGGTAAGCCAATTTGTTCATCAAGGAGATATAAAATCCTAGCTCAACTGTGCCTCCATGCACTTTCTGTAGTTGCCTAGCTGTTAGAAATTCATGTCCTGTTTGTGACTGGAGGGAAGGATTTGGGTTTTTACACGGTAATTACTATCCTGTATCAGGATGCTTCCGCTGTTTACAGCAAGACCGTCCAGGAACTGGCAGTACATCCAGCCAATAAAGAAAAGCAAATATTTAGGAGATGACTAGGGCAGAGGCTTGCAACAAAAATTCAGTCTGAGAAATAATTGTTCCCTTTAAAGACCCAGCAATTGTCTGTTAAAAATGAGTCCGAATATTTAATGGTGAAAATGTTGAATTCTATCTTAGCCTCCTAACTGGCCCACTTGAATCCACTCTACACTCCTCCAGTTCATTCTGTCCAGGACTGCCTGAGAGATGTTCTCCAAGGCAGAAATCTCAACAATGGGCTGCAGCTCCCTTCCTTCTGCCTAAAATCTTTCAATGGCTCCCCATCCCCTTGGGATAAACACAGCACTCACTAAGGACATGCAGCTCTGCAATGCCTGCCCCCACCTCCTATCCAACCCCATCATACATCACCTTCCCCCTTGCTCCCTGCTCCTCAGTCACACAAGCCTTTGAGTTCCTTGTCCTTGCTGTACAGTCTCCTGCCATTAGGTCTTTACACACACTGTTTTCTCTGAATGTAAGACTGTTCTCTCCCCTATTGCCTCATCCTGCAGGTTTCAACTCAAGGATCATTTCCTCAATGAAGCCTCCCCTGACCTCCCTAAGTGAAATCCTTTCTTACAAGTTCACACCTCCATGCACCCACTTGTATCACCCATCATTGCTGTAAACAGATTTGTTCATGTGATTATTGATATTGTTTATCTCTGCCACTAACGGTAAGCTCCGTGGCTGCATATTTTGCTCACTCTTGTTTCTCCAACACCTAGAAAAGTGCCTGAGACATAGACACTCAAGAAGTATTTGCTAAATATGCAAACAGATGGGGTAAGAATATTTTCAGGGAATCCTGATTATATAACTTCTACTACACAGTGTTATGCTGCTATCCTCCATTAAGAATACGAACTACCACATAACCTAGCATAATACAACAATAAGATGCTTAATGCAAGTTTAAGAAATGGAATTAAATTTATATAGACAGAATTATGGTTATGCATAGCCCAGGGCAAGGTTCACAGTGGCTAGTTTTCATCAGTGAATAAGCTAAGAGCAGAAACAAAGAACACCATTTCTCCTACCTGGAGGAGGTGGCTCTGGGACACAACTTAGAATGCCTTTACAAAGTCTCTGAGAGGTAGCAGATAGTCCCGGGATAAACTGACTTAAGATCAGCCAGTGCTGAGGAGTTAACTTAGCCCTAGAGCAAGTTTTATAACTGAACAGACAAGTTAGGGATCCACGAAACCAAAAGTTAAAATGTTCCTCATAGATGAACAACTTTATTCTCCTCATTTTGTAGAAGAAAAATTAAACACAACAAACTTAAGAAATATGTTTGTAGTCACATCCCTGATGAGGGTCATCATCAGAATTAGAAGCCGGATAGCATACTGAGAGATTTCTGAATGGTTTCTATTTGTTTAATACTATACTGACTCTGTAGGGAAAATTAAAAAGATGCACTCATTCACTTGTGCCTGTGGAAAACATTATTGATAGATATTTGGCAGATCTGTCAGAGAATTTTAAAAATGGAAATAAGTGTTCTGAGTTCTAAAAAAAAAAAATGACCAAGGCAATTGTTAGTTCAAAAACAAAATGCTTTAAAGTACTAGACAAGAAAAGAAATACAGTCGTAGAACATATATTGGCTGAATGGTGAACAGTATTTATATAGTCATAATAATGTAGGTAATAAATTTTTTTTTCCTTTTTGTCTTTTTTCATGTCCGGCAACGGACCGCAACCCTCAGTGTCGCGCCTGTACCAGACCGGGACCGGCAACGGGATTGCAACCCTTGGCGCTGCGCCCTCCCCTTGCTCAGCCAGTGAGCGGGAACCGGTCTGTATGTGGGATCCGAACCCTCGGCGGGAGTGCCGCCGCACTCCCAAGCGGCGCACTGTAGCAGTGCGCCACCGGGCTGGCCCCATAGGTAATAATTATTAATTTAACCAAAAATGATGATATTACTATCATCCTTGGGGTGTCTGGAGAAATATAAGAATGAGTAATGTCTAAAATTGAGAAATCAAGAAATAACAGTAGAAGAATCTCATGTAAAAATGTGGAGATGAGCATGTAACTGTTTTAAAGTCCAGCCTCTGGGGAGCAGGGGTGAGTGGTAACAGACAGTTGGGGTAGGGACCACTGTTGTCTTTCTAAAGCCTTTCTAAAGCCACTTGTTGCAGTCAGGATCCAATCAGGAGAAAGAAATCACACAGTGGTTTGAACGATGAAACTTCAATATAGAAGAATTATTAACTATAACAGGGGATTAAGTTACTGGGGAATTAGCTACTCCAGGGTAAAGAGGACTCTTAAGAATACAAGATTAGTAGATGTAGAGAGCAGCCACTACCACTAAGACTGGGGTAGAGGATCCACGGCAGGAAGAAATCTGGAAGATGCCTCCACCTCAGGGCTGAACTCCAGGCCTTGTTTTAGAGGGAGCAGCTGTGACCTGCTGCATAGCACAAAAGTTTGTTGAGGTGCCTCATCAGTGAGACTCACTGAGAAGACAGTTTCTGAAATAGCAAATTAACTATCTTCAAAGAGGTGCCACGAGAGTGACACTCACCGGGAAACTGCTGTCTGGGCTGCCAGAGACTATAACCATGAGGAGGTACCTCAGAACTTGCTTGGAAGCCACCTAATGGGTATTGCTGGAAACATCATCCACAGGGAGGTGCCATGCCTCATGACTCACTATGAAGCCACCAAGAAAGCACCAGGGAAGCCTGTCCATGGAGAAGTGCTGTTCCTTGAAACTCCCTATCAAATTGCTCAAAGAGGTGCCAGGGGAAGCCATACGCAGACAGGAGGTACATCAGTGGCACTTGCTGGAAACTTCTCTCTGGAATGCTATGAGAAGCTGCCCATAGATAAAGACATGGCATGTCCTGGAGGAGCCCACTGAGAGGAGCAGGCAGGAACCGGGAAGAGAAACGTCTTCCTCCGACAGCGACACTCTAGAGCAGTCTACTGACAAAGTTAAACACCATGCTTGCTGGAAAAGGAGAAATATTCAGAGTCCCTCTCTGTTTTCACCCAGCAGGCAATGAAGGGTGGATTTGCAGCTGAGAAAAAAACAAACAAACTGATAACCAGCACAGTACTTTTTTTTTAACTTGTTAAATAATGTGCATTATTATGTCAAAATTTATCTTTTAAACGTAATTGCTAAGAAAAGCTCAGCTTGTCTGAGGACGTAGAATGTTTCCAGTAAGCAATGAGTTATTCATCTTCTTTTTCGGTCTGGCATCTACAGCAAGTCACATCATCATTCTTGAACTGTGCATGTTTGTGTTAACACCCTCACTCCCATTTATATTTTTCCTGCTCTTGATTTTTGGTTCTTAAACATATTTTATCACTGTTTAATAATATGCATTTTTTGAAGGTAGTCTCATTAGCTTCTAATAAATAAGACATAGTCTCAGCTTTTCAAAAGTTTATTATCTGGCTGTAGTGATGAGACAAACTCACTTAAAACTATTAGGGAAAAACAAAGTACAGAATCTTACAAACTGATAAATTTTGCAGGACGAATATTGATGCCCTAGGAGTTCCTTGAGGGGGAATATCCAAATTGTAACAGTCAGTGAAAGCTTTCTGAAGACTTAAACTGACCTTTAAAAGAAGAAAATTATTGGTTTCAGCCAAGGGGAGTCAGAGGAGAGGCAGAGAGAAGACACTGCTTTGCCCCTCGGGGAGCTCCCAGGCACGGTGAAGGTCTGAGTCTGATGAACAGGCATCCATGGTTCACCATAATCTGACCCCTACTGTCTCTCTAAATCATCTTTGGCCCCTGTTTGAGAACAGTCCTCTACTTCTGTCACTTTGGCTTATATTGTGCCCTGAACACATCTTATTCATATTTCTTCTAGACATTTGTCCCACATCTTCTTCTGGGAATGCACTGTTCATCCTCCTCTGCATCTATTTGGGTCTTGCCCATCACCCAAGACAAAGGATCCTATTCTGCAAGGGTTTCTCCCTTTTCTGAACTTCTGAAGTGCTAATTCTATCCCCTCACTTGAAGATCATATTATTCTGTGATGAAGTAGAGTAGTGAAAAATGCATAAACTTGGGTTCAAGTCAACCTTCCTGATGTATTCTCTAACTTCTCTGTCTCGGTATTTTTATTAAAACTTAGGGTTCATGCTACCTGTTTCATGGGGCTGTTAGGAGGGTATTACATATGTAAATGTGCCTTGAAGTTTTTAGAAATTTTTCTGAATAAATGTGTGTGTGCTTCTACTCCATCTAGAATATAAATTTACAGATGGCACAACGTCTAATGATTGTTTATATTTCCCTTAGAACCTAGCACAGTGCTCAGCACATAATAGGCACTGAATAAACACTAGCTAGATGATTTAAACCAAACCAGTTTCTGTAAAACTATAAAATGATCCCTCTGCACTGCATTTGCCTCATCCATCCTTGTTTGTACCCATTAAATGCACCCAAGTTACAATATTAGTCACTGCAGAAATGACTGGTGAGAAACAATTTGAACTGCTAACATTCATCTTTTCTATATCAAACCCTGTGTTTATAAGAGCAGTTTAGAACTCATGAGCTGTCACAGCAATAACACTCACTTGATACATTTTACAGGTAGCAATTGCTGATAAGTGTTCTTGCAATGAAGTACTCAAATAACTGGTATGACTAGGAATGTCAGTCACAGATCAGTCAAGTGGGAAACCTTAGGAAATCAATTTCACCAGCAGCTATGGAATTCCTGGGTTTTTATCTTTCAAAATGTAAGTCATGTCCAGGAGATTCCAAACAAACTTATTGACAGAGTTACAGGGGCAGAGTGGGAAGGAGCAGAGCTAAAAGGAGGGAGAGACGGTGTTGGTTCTGGGTAAAGAAAAGAGACTTTGGAGCCAGTCACACCGGGGGCAAATGCCAACTCCATCATTTATTAGCATCTTGTTAACAGGCTTACTTTGAGCCTCAGTGTTCTATATAAAATGGAATATGAGCGTATGAGGACGTGTTTGAGTGGTGTAGTGGCAGGAGAGAGTGAGAAGCCAGGAAGAATCCTCCTTTTCCCCAGCTCAGCAAAAGTAATAATCACCAAACTTAGATGATCACCAAACTGAAGTGGGGAGGGGAGTGGTGATTTTGCCCCAAAGGAGACATATGTCAGTGTCTGGAGACATTTTTGATTGTCTCAACTGGGAGACGGTGCTATGGGCATCTAGTGGTTAGAGGTTAGGGATGCCATTCAACATGTTATAGGATCGTAAAGCACAGGACAGCTCCCTCTCCCCTGAAACAAAGGATCATCCAGCCCAAAATGTCAAGAGTATCAAAGTCAAGTAACTCTGACCTATAAGAAAATGAAGATTTGCTCTGGGGACATTTAAAGAAGGGGAGAAGCAGGAAGCAGAGAACAAGAAAGCAAGCCAGGAACCATGAATGTATCCTCTGGGGAGAAGCCAGCTTAATAAAAGGGCTGGGACCAACCACATCATACATATTATTAGTGGTCTTTTATGGACCAACATTGTAGTAAAGCATTTGCCTACATCATTAAATAGTCTTTGAAAACAAACAAACAATAAATAAGATAAAATGCTAATTATGCTGTTGTAAGAATTAAAAATAAGTATTTAAAGCACCTAGTACAGAGCCCTGTGTGGAACTTGGATGAGAACACTATGTAAGGGAGCTCAGTAAGACAAGGTAATACTTGAAGGTGTGCCTGCAAGCCTGTTCCATGACATTTCCAGCGTTCAGGTCCAGAATGTAAGCCACCTGCATCACGGCCTCAACAGACACCCAGGGCCCTGCAGCTCATTAAGTGTCTTAACCGGAGTCATAGACTCAGTTAATAGTTCACTTGAGCCCATGCCTGCTGCATTCAGGACAACTTCTGTGACAGCTATATTTAACCATAGATTCCTCCCCGCCTCCCTGTCAGCAACTCATTATTAATATCACTTGGCACCACACAGCAAGCAGCACTGTTTTTAACCCTAACTGGTGGATTCAGTTATGATTAGTCAGGGTCCCTGCGTTAAGGGAAATTATGTGCCTTCATTGTCTTCACTGGGATACTAAGGCAAAAGCTATAACTGAATTTGACGAGGTCTGACGCTGTCTCTCCTGAAGAACTTAACCTCTTTGAGATTCTTGTAATGTATTTGTGGAGGTTCAATGAAATTAGATCCATGAAGCACTTAGCATAGTATCAAGTTCATAGTGATCAACAATGACAGCACAGTCATTATAACAAGAAGTTCCTGTAAGGACAGCAACCAGAATCTCCAGAAATATCAACCCCAGGAGCTGTTATAAAAGGTTATGCATTACTTTTAAATGAGATGGCTTTTCAAATGTTAAAATGACAGAAGAAAATGAATAGAAAACAGTCAGCTGCTGTAAGGTAATTCTGTGACATTTTGTTGTCAGTGGCTGATTGGGAGAGCTGAGTTCTACCACTGGCTATGCTGCTGCTTTGTTGGAAGGAATTTGGTGCAATCAATTAATGTCACAGACTCAGTTTCCTTTTGTAAAATGAGGCTTTGGAATTGAAATGTTCCGGTTGCTTTCATCTCTGCTATGCTACAATTCTTGAACATGAATCTATTCTGGCGGTGGTAGAAGAGAGCTCTGTGGTAAGAAAGAACAGGAGCAGAAATAGGGATAGAAAATCTTAGAGCTGAGATTAAAAATGAAAATGCTTTAGGGGAGTAACCAAGCAATATACTTGCTTAGAGGCATGACTTTTTAAACGTCTGCCACTGACGGCATGACATATTTGGTAGAACAGAGTTCCTACAGCAAGTTGACAATAATTTGATTTTCTCTGTTGCCTGACACTCTAAATTCTTATTTCCTTAGAGTTCTCTAGCCAATGTCACTCAGTGAGTTTTGACTGTGCAGGCTTAATATGATGCCAATGTTGTGCTGTGCTGTTTACTATCTATCTCTTCGAATTAGATGCTCTTCTATTCCTGAAAATAAAACATCAACAATGATACTAGGCAAGTCTTCAACTTAGCAAACTCTCAAAAATATAGCCCTTCTTTTTTCTGTCTGGTGAAGACATGAGGATTTTTTCTTATTGTGGAACAGAGCGTGTAAGGGTGCCTGAGGGGGAGAATGTGCTGAATGCAATGGGCTGGAATCTCAAGTTAGAGTGGAGGCAGGTTTCCTCAAGGGAGCCTCTAAACAGAGAAATACAGTGTGTGAAGACAGAAGAATCTTTCCTCTCAGAGCAGGTAAAAGAACCAGATACTGATGCTTGTATATGAACACAGAAGAGGTCCACTCATTTCTTACCATTTCCTCCACCAAATGGAAGACCGTCCAAATTCTACTCAAGATTTCTGTTTCCATTGCAAGTCACTGTGACATCTCATTAGAAAGGATGCAATCTTCAGAGGGAATGTTTATTCCCCACTTCTCTGGTTTGCATGAAGAGGGATTTCCCCTCAAAACTCCTGGCCTCTTGTCCTATCCTTACTCATCTCCAAGGAGGAGCAACTTAACTATTTAAAGAAGTCAGGAGAGGAATTGGCCATGCACAGTTCACCTTCTTCCACCTCCTGTCCTTTTGGGAGCAGCCTTTCTGCAGAGAAAGGACATCTGCTTCTGTTGAAAAGATCCTGCCCTGAAGGGAGGCTGTCTGACCCTGTGCTTCAGCATCAGGAAGCCTGCTGTGGGCACACAGATGTCACACTCTCCACACTTAGATGTGCAGTTAATGTGGGTGCTGTCTGATCCCTCATCTCCCCTACTCTTCTGCTTACTTCACATTTTATCAGAATGCAGATGGAAGTAGGAAGATATTTTTGCTCCTCCCCAATCATAAAATTAATATCAATGTGTGTTCCAAGGGGAAATCTTCCACACTGTGAGAGTCGATTCACTTCTGTTGGTTCCATCTCTTTCCATTGCCTCTTATCCCACAAAAGTCCTGAGCTAATCACTATGTAGCCCAGTGATTAATAGAACAGAATAGTCTAGACTGAAAGATTAGTTCCATCTTTAATGTGTCTCAGCCATCAATTCAACCAGAATAAGAACTGCTTGGAATTGAACCCTGCTGTAATGGAAATGTGGGCTGAAAATAACCCCGTATCTATCTAAACTGGATGAATAAATCATAGAATTTAACTAGAAATGAACTTATATATGGTCTGAATCCACTCTCTCTTTTGCATCTGAAGTACAGTCACAGGCATAGTATATGGTCAAAAGCAGCATGATTTCTCATCTTGGTTTTGTCATTGATCTGCCATCTGTCACCAATCTGTGATAATCCTCCTGAACTATAGATTTTTCCCATAAAATGGGAACAATAATAACTACCTTACAAAATGCTAGAAGGATTATATTAGACAATGCATGGGAAAAATATTTATATTTTGTAAAATTTATATACAAATGTGAATTGTAAATATCATAGATGGAGAAATAGAAGGGACAGAACATTACATGTGCAAGGGCACATAGCCATTTAGTGCCTTATGAAGACTATGCCTCCATATTCTTATCTTCTAGCTTCTACCAGAGTTTCTCAAAGTGAGGTCCAGAGACTACTTTTAAATAAACATATTTTTGAGTCCTACTGTAGCTATAAATCAGTATTTCTAAAGACAAGCCCTTGATTCTATATTTTAACAATGAACACTAAGTTTGGAAACCACTATATCTGGTCCAAACGTTTTTTAATACTTACACAATGCTGCATTCTCATCAATTATGAACGTTACTGCTCCTCTTTACTTGAAAGCATCTTAAAAGAATCAGTCAGTCAAAGCATTTCTCTCTATTTTAAGCTACTTGGGTCACTCAGAGTTGAAATTGCATCTCCTCACAATTTAAAAACAACTTTCAAATTTGTACAGCCAAACGTGTCCATCTCAAACTTTCCACTCCTGAAATGATAATTTTAGTATTTATTTTATCTTCCTTAAAAGTCAGTTTGAAACTCTTAACCCCAAGGCAGCAATAGGCCCATGTTAAAAAAAATCATTAATTTATAGTGCAAATTATAAGTACAAGTAAAATCCAATTATGACAGACTCCAAGAAACTACCAAATAGTTATATCTTAATAGAATTAGGTTATAGTGCCTAAAATTAGGTCCAGGTTTGCAGAACTTGGAAGGCAAAATGGCTGGTTTCCAGCCTCTTTAAAGTGAAACAAAATGCTTTCATATCACACAGATACAAAGGCTGTGCCATGTAGTGAGGCTCTGCGGAGCATCTGGGTCTTTCTGCAGGTACCGGTCATGCAGGGACGTGGCGAGCTACTAGAGTGAGCAGAGGAGCAGCATGATGGGACTTTCATGCTCACAGCACCTCTCTGCTGGGATGCTGGGAATAAGATAGAAACAGGGAGACCAGTTACAAGGCGATCATCATAAGCCAAGTGAGAGAGGGTGGGGAGCAGCAGGAGGGGGATGAGAAGCATCAGCCTCTGGATATACTTTAAAGATAGAGCTGACAGGATTCAATCCTCAAAGTTAATGTAACTGAGCATGGTCAATGCATATGGAAATAAGTCTGTTCTACAAACACTTTTAACTACCCTTTTTAACAACTTTTATTTTCATGGAAATGGAAACCTCAAAAATAGGAAGCAAAACAAAATACATACGTATTACAGTAACATAATGCAACATATTTACCATATAAATATAGTATAAAAATATGTAAATTCAAAAAGAAATATAATTCACATATACAACAAAATACATAGTCTACTCATGTTCTTAGTGCAAGCACATTATGAGCGAGGTGCACCTTCTCTCAAATTTAACTAAACAGTTCTGTTTTGTTCTAAACCATGGTATTCTAATAAATACCATGTATTCTGTTAATACAGCTATTAACAATATAGCTATGTTATACTGCCATGTTCCCCTCTTCGGTTTATGAAATTAAAATAGCATGTGTCCAGTTGGAATTTTTCTCCTTTAAACTAGCTGATTGCTTGTAATGTAGCAGTTTCCTCTCTTTCTATTTTTCTTCTGTAGGTTCTGCTTATTATCTTGCCCTTCCATTGTCCTCCACGTTCTTAGTTTTTGAAACTGATCTTCCACTCACGCACATACCCCTGGGAAGCTTCGGATCCACCTCTCCCGTAGCTGAGTAGTTTTCTTCACCTTGCCTCCTGTGTTTGCCTGAGCTAGCCTCCTATTGGTGGACCAATCAGAGTAGACTATTTCCCTTCACCCAGGAGGCTTGTAAAACCATCTCTGCAAACTAACTAGAGGTTCTGTGATTGAAGCCAAGATGTCAGTTGAAGCTATAAATAAAACGGAACACTCTAAGCTGAAGCAGTCTTTTTCTTTCCTAAGTCATTCAGCAGGACATCATCATTTCTTCCCTTCTACACATCTTTTTATTATATTGCATTTTAATATTCAATATGACACACCAAATGAAATTTTGAAACCCCCCGTGGATACTTTATTGTGTATTCTGTCTCTTTTCTGTATGGAATCAGAATGTTACTTTATAAAATAGTTTTCTCAGATGAAATTAGGCAGTAAAATGGGTGTGATTCAGGCTTTCACAATTGCATATCACCCTCCTATTGTGGAAGGATTAAATGCGATTTCAAACAATAGAAGGCAATCCCAAGAAGAAATTATATGGGTAGGTATGTTGATTATGATGTCACAGATCGGCTTTGAGTTAATTTCTCTCAGCAAAGATCTACTGATAGCAGGTTTATTAGAGCCATCTTATTCTTGGATCATCAATTTTGATCACTTGGCTATCCAAATTTTGCTTTGCCATTGAGGTACTCCATGTACACTTTCAAATAAAACTTTTCTTCTTGTTTTAGTGGAATAAATTTGCTTTATGGTTGTCAGTAGATTACAGTAGGCTTGGTTTATTACTATTTTGTGTTAATTGCCCAAATCTTGAATTTTCAGTCAATATTGTTTCATAATTAAACTTGTCATCAAAGCACAATCTAATTACTATCCTCACAATTTAAAAAAAGCACAGGGAATTAATCAATCTGTGTATAAGTTAATCTTTTTCTAGTATGCTATAATTGTATCATCTTCATTTGTTAAAATGTGTAGATTACATTCACCATGTTACCAAACACCTGGACAGAAATTAAAATCTCTGTTAAATGTATGGGTGAAGAGAAGATTGCTCAGAATGAATGTTTCATTTTCATCCTGTCTACCATTATATTTGTTGACCTTTAGGAAAAAAGTTCCTCTCATTATCCTTCATTCACCTTTCCACTCTCAAGTATCAATCATAATTAATAATAATTATTATAATCAGAATGTAATTGAGATAACAAACTTTATATAGTGCTTACTGTGGGTCTAGTTTGTTCTGAGTGCATTACGTATATTAACATATTAGGCCTTCACACCAACAGTATGATGTAAGTACTGTTACTGTTCCCATCTTACAGGCAAGATAACTTGACTCATGTCATAAGACTAGTAAGTAGTAGAGCTGTGAACTAAACTCAGAAAAATCTGACTTGCTGCTCTTAACTCCATGCAACATCAACCCCACCCACCCAATCCCTACCAGTGAAGTGGATATGACCACAGTTTGAGAAGCCATGAATTAGCCATGTTCTTAGGAATGAAATCTTCAAAGGAGATAAATATTATTGAGCATATGGAGTGTAGATATTCATCTTTCTCTTTAGAATGGGTACTTTTGGTCAGGGTCGGAATTTAGGACTTTAGCCTTATAATATTATAGTACTAGCACACCAATACAACAATAACTTCTAACAGTACTGACAACAACTAAACAAATTTGAAAATTCAGACAATTATTCAGAAAATATAACCCATATACAACTCCCAAATAGGGCAAAGCAAAAATACTTAGATTACAAAGTCAAGACAAGTTGGTACCTAAAGTCCACAGAAAAGTTCTAAAATCAACTTCATACTGTTGTGTTGAGTTCTTGTGGGCACCATAATTTAAAGATCTTTAAGCCACATCTTTAAAATCTAAGGACAAAACATTGCAGAAAGAAAAGTCATTCCCTTTTAAAATTAATATTAGATGAAACTCATTAGCCACCAATTATACGCCAGGAGCTATTGTTAGAATCTAAAGGATTAAACTAGAATGCATTGGTTTAAAAAAAAAAAAAAAACTATTCTCTACCCCCACCCCAGTTCCTGGGCTCCCAAGCCAGGGTGGTGGGGTGTTGAGGGCCTCAGCCACACCTCCCCAACATCCACATCCAGCCCAGAGGAGACCACTGAGGTGCCACAAGAAACATCCCAGGCTCCCAGGTTGGGGGGTGCCAATGGCCTCAGCCACACTTCCCAAAGTCCACATCTAGCCAAGCCACAACAGAGCTGCTGCTAGAAGCCACCTGGGCTTCCCTACCAGAATAAGGGCAGTGCCATGGGCCTCAACCAGGACCCCTCTCCTTTTTCCTCCCACCCTAACCTCCTTCCCCTTCCCCTCTCTCCCTCCCCCCAACTGCTCCACAACATCTTAGAATGTAAATAATAATAATAATAATAATAATTAATAATAATAAAGTGAAAGATCATAAAATAAAATACTGTGAAATTGGGAGAAAAACAAAAATAAATAATTGAATAAAAACATCAAAAAGACTACATAGCACACATGCCCCCTCTCTCCCTCCCCCCAACTGCTCCACAACATCTTAGAATGTAAATAATAATAATAATAATTAATAATAATAAAGTGAAAGATCATAAAATAAAATACTGTGAAACTGGGAGAAAAACAAAAATAAATAATTGAATAAAAACATCAAAAAGACTACATAGCACACATGGTAATAAGCAAAAGAATGGAAATAGCATTTGAGATCTTCAGTCAAAAAGTTCTAAAAGAAATTTCCAAAGAAATTTCTAAAAGAAATTTCCAAGATATGATTAGGACTCTGCTCTATCACCAACCATGTGCAAAGGAAAATATACAGGTAGAAACATTATGCACTGGCTATAAAAAAAGGAAGCAGGCAGAATTAGCAAGTTTCCATGTCTTACCTAGTTACCGTGGATTTTTAAGTAAAGATTTCAAAAATCGAAAAAATAAAATAAAATAAAGCTTTATATCAAAAATTTATATCACTGCAAATGCAACAAACACAACTGGACCCCTTCTTAGATTTTCAATAGTTTGTATCAGTCCCTTTCCAGCGCACCAACAGTTTGAGGCCCTAGAGACACAATTATAAGCAACACAATCTTTGTTTCCAAGTTCAACAACTGAAAATTTTCACATGGCCCTTTCTCCCTGTATGCATGCCTTTTCACTCACTTACCTTCATCAACACATCATTTGATTGACCCAGTTCTATCTCCTCATAATTCTCACAGGTCATCTCCATGCCTATTCTTATTCAGCCCAGCTTGATCCACTACCACTCCCAGGTTTTGCACAGCACCTGCGCTCCTCTGAACCCCATCTGACCCACTTTGAGCTCCCAGGCTCTGTTCCTGAGCATGCTTCCTGCTGGGCAGGCACCTGGCTCACCATTTGCTTGGCTTCTCTTGCAGCCTGGCTGCTCTTCTCACCCCCACCTCACCTCCCACAGGTAGCTCCCTGGGCTATAAGAGTATGCACATAAATCACTATTTACTTGTCAATACCCATGAACATTTCATACAAAAATATTCCATTTTCTAAGCCAGGAAACAAAATGAAATCAAAGACGTGCTTAAAGGGTAACATATTCTTACAGTTTTTACTAGTTGAAATTGAGAGATTTAGTAAGAGACAAGTTTGCTCTTTTATCTTTATTCAAGCTATTAAAACTTAAAGTTTTAGAAGAACGAAATAAATAACGTGTTATTCAGATCACCACAGGCGATTGAAAAGGACACTGTGTTAAACCCAGTTTGTAAATCTCCAAACAGTCAATTAGCATACCAATATGAGCAATGAGTAGACCTTACAGCCTTCCCCAAGCAAACACAGCAATTAAAAACAAATTACATTGCAGCCTGGATGTGGTGCTTTACAATATACCCCACCTGCCAACCAGCAGGTAAATTCATTCCAAGACTGTCTGGCCAATTAGCTGCTCCCCCATTGGGTGACTTGGGCTTCCTGTGTGAGCACTGTTTGCAAAGGTCCACATCAGTTTGGGTCTTTTGTTCTCAGAAGGCAGCGGATCTTCCAGGAGACTCAAGCGTGGGTCTCTATTTGGATGAATTCTGCCTCAGCCCGAGCATACATTCCTTGTGCTTCACAAGAAGCTAGAGATATTCCAATTTCAACATCAGAACAGACTCCCCAATTTCTAACAAGAAAAGAATACTGTTGCATATTTTTGCTACAGGTAATTGTAATTAGAAAAAGAAAAAATCAAACATTGGGTTTTGACATCTTCATCAAAGGCCCTTGGCAAAAAGTTCAAGAGAGATGTCTAATTTTCTCTCAGAGAAAAATAAATTCAAGAAATCAGGTCAAGAGAAATTTATCAGTTTATTTCATAATTAGTTTTGTACATGGGTGAAGAAATATAGAAGGCTAGAATTAAAAGAAAAAACCCAGTGCTTAAATTTTTTAACTTAGGAAATTAAGACAAAAGTTCACACAGAGAGAGCAGCAAATGCGAAGCCTACAGTCCTTTCCACTACACACACTCTGAGTGCATTTATATTTATGTCCATACTCATACATATAGGTTTCGTGTATATAAGCACGGACCTCCAAACAGCTCTTCACATGAGTTGTTAAGCGTGATCCTCACCTTCTGTAGTTAGAAGAGTCCAATAGAAAAATACTACGTGGATGGAAGCACTCTTATTTTATGCCACAGGGAAAATGAGACCCCAGCTATGTAGGTATAGAATTATTTTTCTTTATAAATTAGGAGCATTTAATCAACCATTCAAGGAGCATTTGTTGAATACAGTCCATGTGACAGGTATACAGATAATGAATCTTATGGCAAGAGTCATAAATAGACTTCAGCTTTTGAGACAAAACTATTTATCAGCCTCTCATTTCTAGTGCTTGTGTTAAGAAAGGTTCTGAGGAACTGTGTGAACTCAGAATGGAAGAGTGATTACATATGCTTTTTACTGCCCATAATGAATATAAGAATGGTAACGAATGTGTTATTTAAACAGCATTTGTACTACAGGACTATTCCTCCAGCTCCAATATTCCCTACAGATTCTATCTCCTATGTTTTTGTTTAAATGTTTGCCTGAAGTTATACAAAATGAGTGGTTGTTTGTGGATAATTGCTTCTCTCTTTGCTCCAACATGAAAAGAAGAAATGGAAGAATCATCCATAACATTAGGGTGAAGATGGTACCAACGGAGGGCAATTTTTAAAAACCTGACTGTTCACTCGGGAGTTGTTCCCTGAATTAGAGCTTCCTGGCTGCAGCTACAGACATGTTAAAAGCTATTTATTGCTTTGCTCCTGCTACTGGGACAAAATATGGGGAGTATTTCAGAAAGGTTCTTTATTATAAAACTTTGTTTTTCCTTTATGACTTATAACAGTGATTTATTGAGAAAATTCACTCTTTCCTCAATGAAAAATGCTGTCCAATCTTCCAGTTTATAACTTTTTATGAGTAACTTTATCAAATCAAGGAGTCTTTCTTCATCAAAATGAAATCACAGATATACATGAAATATGTGTTTAAGCAGCAAAAGAAAGAAAATCAAAATGGTTCTATTATTTCCCTGTTGAAAGGTTTTTGTAATCAGTACAAGTCTTTCAACGGTGGTTTCTTTAATCATTTGGTTGGTATAAAACCGTAAGTGACATGCCCTCAAAATCATGAAGAGAAGCCAGGAAGTCAATATTAAGTTCACTGTAAGAATATGATGAATTTGCACTATTGTCTGGTCTCATTATATTCTTTGTCACAAAAATGAGTTATCACAGAATTATAATGTCTAGTATGTTCTTCTTTATAATACATTCTTATTCACATGACAAGAATTACGACAAGAGGAGAAAATGGACAAAATTAATCCACCCTCATGACAGAAAATACTGCATCAAATTAACTTGTGACAGGCAAGTATTTTTGTGAAGGCATTTATTGATGGAACCTGTCTTATCAGTCTACCTACATCAGTTTTTTGTTTGCCTCATCAAGGGTCTATCACAAGTAGAACCCTGGAGAAAAACATCTTCTGAAGATAGTTCAGATGTAAAGGAGAGAAACAAGGGTCATGTTGTACATGATCTTTAAGGGAAATCCCTAACTAAATCAATAACTTCAATTTTTCGGCATGACTCTTAAATTCCAGCTTACTTTGTCTGTTTATGAGAAATTTCCATCTCTGGATTTAGCAGCAGAAACTCATTTGCAGATTTCATTTTAGGGTGAAAAAAGGGGATAGAAACATTTGAGCAATGAATCAGTTCATACCTTAGGGTATCCTTGTCTTCAATTTTGGATGTGGGTTGTAGCCAATATAGAACATTTCTATGGTGACAGACATAATGCAGATTGTCTATCCAAATCAAATTAGTGGAATGTGGAAATGCAATGTGTCCCTCTATGCAGGAGAGAAACAGTGCTGAGGATCTATGGCAATAGGTGAGAATAATTCATCTGTTCATGTATAAATAACTGATAAAGGCAGGTAGGAATCATGTACAGATTTTGACAGAAAAAGGTGCAATTATGTGTGATGAAGCATAGAGGGGTCACCAGGATAGGCCAAATGGTTATCTTCAGAGAATTAGTTATTGGGAAGCATTTATTCTGGAAATTCACCCAAGTCCAGGGTTTGGCCCACAGCACCGTAAACTCGGAAATTCATGCATGCTTTCTGTACAAGTGAGCTCTCCAACATATGTCAAACCAGAAGACTGATATTTTTGTTTGTTTTGCTGAAAATGGACACCATATTTAACCAATTCATTTTCAGTGATCCACAAGATAATATATGTTTTTAAAAATGTACCCAGAACACTAAATGAAGAAAATGTTCCTCTTGTCGTGAATAAAAGTAACCCACCACTACATTTCTGTGTTGGGGAGGCAACGTCTCTAAGGCAGAATGACAACTTCCACATCGTACTCCCATTAACTCTCATTAGCATACGGATCTCCAAGTTAGATGATAAATGGGAAAAGACACACACAGAGCTAATCAGATCCCCAGTGAATAGACAACTGCAGACACAGCAGAACACAAGTTCCTCAAGCAGGGTTCTCATTGACTGATGCTAAAAAGTATTTGCTGGTCTTCCTTAGTCAGAAAATGTAATTTAGCATGGTGGTGTACTTTCATGCCAGATTACATATCCATTTGATTTTCTTCCAAGGTGAACACAAGTAGTATTTAGCTCAAGTGCCATTTCTGTAGGAAGGTACGAAACAGGTATGACAAATTTATACAAGTAGTAAATGCCAGATTTTGAAAGTACACAAGTTGCAGTTAAATTCTTGGTTTCAAGAATTATTTTAATGTTGTTAAAGCACAGAAATGAGACATCTATTCTTCCAGGTAGATTTAACCAGTGGGCATTTACCATTGTAATTACCTGTTTCTTGTGGGGAACACACACTAATTACCTGACGTAAATTTAGAATGAAAGTTTGGGTGCTGGTATCATTATTCTGAAGACTCTTGTCTGTGCCTAAATGAAAAACTGTAATGAACTAGTCAAACCAAATTGAATTTAAGTGTTCTGGGAATTGCTTAATATTTTTAACCAGCAGAACAATGTATCTTCTAAAGAACCTGGCATATTCATTGTAAACAATTAAATTTTGGAGACTGACTTATTACAGAGGCATATGCTCTGTTAAAATAATTTAAGACTACCCTTCACAGTAAAACAGAAGAACAACATCTTGTAAATATGCAACTCACCTGTCCAAATCACTGTCTTGGTACATTATGAGAAATTGAGCAATATTTCATCACCAAAAATAATGAAGCAGGCCACGATAGTTATTTCAAACACAGTTGCATAAAGCCCATTTCAGCCATTTTACACTGAGAAAAATTAATTCCAAGTTAGAAAATTAGGTGGATTCAATTAAAAACAAAACAAAACACAATCTCATAAGCCTACCATGATGAAACATTGTGTCTAAGAGGAAAAAAGAAATGATTTAATTAAACCCTGAATTTTAAATCTTTTACCTCTATACAAATGTTGGTCCTCTACAACAAGCCTTTACCTCTGCACACCTGTGTTACTCAGTTAAGAAAATAATGCAGGATATCACTATTAATTATTATACCTCTAGCCTCTTCTATTTTCACATAATCCTTTGCATAGGATTCTCAAAACATTCTGGGCCATTATGTCATTGACAATTATATTTTAATAGAGTATAAGTAAATCATTTTCACACTGCTGTTGTCTCTAAAATTATTCACAGTCCCATATCCTCATGGCTGAGGATAGCAGGGCATATCCTCTTCATTTCAGGGTAACACATGTCAGCCAATGATGACTCCTTCCCCCACACACAATTGCTGCCCTGCTGACATCTCTTTAAACTTGTCCTGAACCCAACCCCATGGTTTGAGCTATGAGCACGTGATTGCTTTCTTCCCATGTAGTCTCCCACGTATATCTCTGATTGTCCTGGGATGCTCTAGATGAAGAACCAAGATTCTTTACTAGTTTCCATAAGAAATTCACTCACATTAAGCATTCAGAACTCATTAGACTTGACTAGGGTATTTCATGGCCTCTTTTACTGTCATTTCTAATTTCTCCCTCCTCCTCAGAAGCAACAAGCAAAATCCTCCCTCTTAGCAGTGCAAGTCCATCCAAACCTAGGCTCCTTAGGTCTCAGGTCTCAGCTTCTATCCTGAGCAATAATCAAATTGTGTTACTGAAAACTCTTAAATTCTCCCTTCTTTTTTTTTTTTTTTGTCTTTTTTCGTGTCCGGCAACGGATCGCAACCCTCAGTGTCGCGCCCATACCGGACCGGGACTGGCAACAGGATCGCAACCCTCAGTGT